>NC_135611.1:8565833-8868863 GCF_053574225.1 Canis aureus | reverse complement strand
GGAAGTTATACTGGCCAAGAATGGATTGGGTGTCGCAAGGTCACTTTCCTTGAGGGGATGTCAGATGTCAGATTACCTCACTAGTACTGATCAGTTAGTTCCCCCACTGGCTTTTAAGATACTATTTCTAGAAGAGCTGAAACTGTCCTAAGTCTCAGGTAGGCGTTATGAGGCTTAGTCTAAGTGACTCCTTGTTTTTAATGATATTGATGTTTAATAAAGTAAAAATAAAACCATGGAACATTTTCATGAGAAAACACAAATGAGCAAATTTCTAAGCAAAAAGAAAGTGGAAAAAATTAGAGAGGGTGACAAAACATGAGAGACTCCTGACTGGGAAATGAACAAAGAGTAGTGAAAAGGGAGGCGGGCGGGGGGATGGGGTGACTGGGTGACAGGCACTGAGGAGGGCAGGGCACTTGACGGGATGAGCACTGGGTGTTATACCATATGTTGGCAAACAGAACTTGAATAAAAAATAAATTATATATATATATATATATATATATATATATATATATATATATATAAAGAAAGTGAGATGATAATACAAATAAGTTGGAAAAGATTGGAACAAATGTAGTAGTAACTTTGGGTTTTGACAGGAGCTTGGTTATAATTCCAGCAAATGAAGGATTGTTGTTATCATGGTAGTGTGTGGGGAACTTTTCTCTGAAGGGACAGTGGACAATTAGGCTGGTATATAGCATCAGAAATAATTTTGTACACATCCAACAGAAGAATGCCAGGGCACATTTAAATTCCTCAAAATATTAATGAAGACTTGCAGGAGGGCAGAGTTGACTTACAATTCAATAGAATCAACTGATTAGAACACTCTAGAATCTATCGCACTGATAATAATTTCCAGTAAAGGTGAGGATTCAAATGCTTTATCAATTATGATGAACAGTTTGCCTGTCTAGTCTCAAAAACACATTCTTCCTTGGTTGTTTGTTGTTTCTGTGTAACAAAGAAATATGCGTCAACTAAAGTAAGTACTGCAAGTCCAATAAATATGGAAGGTTTTTTTATCTAAATTACATTTTACTACACTGTGGCTTTATTTTTGTATCATATGCTTCCTAGAGCAATATGTTTTACCATTTTACATACCCCTCATTTTATGGTTACATCATATAGAGAGAGATATAACCATCCAGATGGATAGCTAGATTACAGGTAAGTAGATAATATATAATAGATAAGAGACAGATGTAAACTTGTTAGTGATGCTTCGACAAAGCTGATATATTTTCCTCTCCTTTTGCTGTGTTGAGGCAGTCAAGGTAGTGGAGGATAAGAGTCTTTTGACTATAGTTTGTTTTTTTGTTTTTTGTTTTGTTTTGTTTTTATTGGTGTGTAGTCTACACAGGAATCTGGGCAGGATAAAACTACCAAAACAGGAAATAAAAATAGAAAGAAAAAAACGAAAGAAAGAAAGAGAGAAAGAAGGAAGGAAGGAAGGAAGGAAGGAAGGAAGGAAGGAAGGAAGAAAGAAAGAAAGAAAGAAAGAAAGAAAGAAAGAAAGAAAGAAAGAAAGAGAAAATAGGAACCTTAGCACCCCTTCTTCATACACACCTACATTTTTTTTCAATGAACCACATTTTAAAGTGTAGCTGTTTTGCATCCCACTTCCTTAGATGCCTTGAAGAGGCATCACTTCTTCACAAAGAGGAGAATATAGTGTGATTTTTCCCAAGTCAAAGGAAACATTGGGTGATGGTGGGTGTTACATCGTCAAGTAAACTGCAGGTAACATTGAAGAATAGAAATGTATCCTTAGAATTTTTCATCATATTTTCTACATTCTAACTCTGAAGCTGAGATCAATATGAATTACATTCAGCAAGCTTTCATTCATAAGGTAAAGGGGGAAAAACTCTGTAGATCTAAAGCTTGATAGATTGGGATTCATTAATAAACAGCACATGTACTAGAACTGAAAAAATATTCATGGTGTGAAAACAAATCTATTCTACATTAAGACGTACCTATAACTTCGATTGCCTGTCACCCACAAAACTGTACTTGTTCAGTTTTATTGGATTCATTTCTGTCATCCATTCTATAACTCTAGAAGCAAGATATCCTCTCTAAAAGACGAACGTATCGATACTGACATCCTGCGTTCATTTTAATGGTTGGAAAAGAAGTGCAATATCTCTCCATGCTACTCCCAGAATGGTGCTCTGAAAGTATAAGTTTTTATGGTTTCTCTGTGGTACCCCAGCTCTCTGGAGTCAAAAGATTGACAAAAAAAATAATTGGCTTTAGCAGGTCAGGTACAAGTTAGCTAAGGATTTAGGCAGTTTCTCTGTAAAATCCCTACTCCTGATGGCTTCTTAGTGGCTGCATCACATCACTTCTTGCAGGTGTAAGTAAAGACTTTTCCTCTTTCCAATTTTTGCCAGATAATAAGGATGATTAATTTTGTGACTTATGTATTTATGAAAAATGTTTGGTCCACAATATGTTGTAGAGATGCTTTCTGTAGACTTAGGGAAACCATACACTTCAAGGGAAGGAGATATGATTTTGAACTCTTGACTCAAAAGGAAATGCCACTTGTTTAATATTGCTAGAAGTGCAATTTGGGCTCTAAGGCCTTCAGCAGATGTGGTGAGAGCACAAGGAACACTCAAAAAGATTAAAAAGGTGAGACGGAGTGGGGGAGAAAAAGAAAAAGAAAATAGAAAGAAATGAAACCCCATAAGGAGGACAGAGGTCTTCTCCCTTTGAAAGGTCATCCCCTTGACTTGTTGTCACCGTTCTTGTATTTATGTGACAGATTGTGTAGCAGGGTCTTTAAATCGGATTTGTGAAGATAGCAAAGCATTTATTGAAAATGATGGATCAATCTAGTAAAAACCACTGAGGGTCCCAGGCTCATTGCAGGTGCTCCCTGAGTCTCTGTTGAATGCAAAAATGAATTTATGAATGCGTTAGAGAAGATATACAGAGGGGACACCGTGCGGCCACATCTCCTCCCTGAGGAAATTCCTCACTCCTGCTGCAGAAGGAGTCATCACATGGGGTCCCGCATGCAGCCCATCCTGGGCACCCCCTTCCCCTTCACCCTTTGGCTCGTCTGCCTCTCACTCTGGATCGCTTGGAGTCGCAGAAACTTGCTACTGCTGCTAGCACAGGAGGCCTATGAGATGCTGTGGCTCCACCCCCATAACCTGGTGGCCTCATTTTTCTCTCTCCACCTGCTGCTTTCCCTCTGGACAAATTCTTCCACGAGCTACACTGATGTCAAGGTGGAGGGGACAAGTAGGTGGGCTGTAAATGGTCCCCGAGCGAGGGGGCCTTCGGACCATGTGCCGTCTTTAAATTCTCCCTGACACACTTCATCACTTATATTTACACGAAGTTATATGGGATATACTTTGACTCATTTGTAAGCAGCTTGAACAACCTCACCGTTTGGATCAAGGAGATGGGGCGGGATGCCACTTGTAAAAGTGGTAACTTTTGGAGTTGTGCTTTCATTAACACGGATTAATATTCGCCTGCCAGCTCTGAATCGTCTGCGTCCCTCTGCCCTCTCTGCGTCTGCAATTAAGCTGCAGACCCCGAGTCGTCGCGGCGCTGCACCTGATTACACGGAAGGCCTTTCGTGCTCACCGAAAAGGCATCGGTGGCTCCAATTTCTCAGAAGGACAGGATGCAAACAGGCAATTAGAATTAGAGATAACCTTCAGAAAACAGTAAATAGAATTCTGACACCGAGCAGGGAAGTAAATCAGAGGATTCACTGGCTCTTCGCTCAACTCTGACCCTCTGTCCTTCCCTGCCCACTCAGTGGCAAGTTCACACTGCTTGTAAATCATTTCCATCAAGACCTTCTGCTTACATTTTCCTCGTGTGATGTTTTCTGAATTGCAAAGTTAATAAAAGCCTTGTATAGCACATGAGGGAAACAAACAAACAAACAAAAAAAGGAAAGAGAAAAGAAAATTGCACCATTGGTAAAAAGGAAGCTGCAAAGTTTCCATGTCTGATGTCTACACTGGCAGGTGAGTCGGTCACAGCAAGGGGTAAGAGCCAAATGCCCTGCACATCCTCTGTGAGGTCCCAGCCCGCTGGCGGCAGTGTGGCAGCAACCCCCAAAACATGAGCCATTCGCCAGGAGCAATGCTTTCTAGTAAACCTTCTTTATGAACAGTTACTACATGTCCTCACCTTGGAAGGGTAAGCCAAAGGCAACAAATGCCTCCCTGGATTTTGGTTTTTAGAGATAAGTGAATTGATTGCTCCTCAAAATACACATCATAAAAATGCTCCGAATGTTCTCACTGTGACATGTTCTTCACATGCCAGGCATCAATAATCACTCCTTCCAGACGTTTTTGCATAACTTTAACGTATCAGTGTGTTTGCTTATAAACCCTCTTCTTCCATTTGTTTGTGAGGGAGCAACTTCAAAAGATATTTATCCTCAGGGCTTAGCCAAATTCGGGGTTCCGTCATTGTGAAGAAGCACCGTCGGTAGGTTAAAATATTGGGTTTGGGAGTTAAATAAACCTGAGTTTGAATATCAACTTGCCCACTGCTGAGTTGCCCACTTTGGGCAATTTCCTTCATCTGTCTAAGCCTCATTTTCCTCATGTCTACAATGAGGATAATAGTACTGATCATGGCACTTCAATGAGATCATCCACATTAGGTTAGACATTCACCAATTATTAACCATTGTCAACATATTGAAGTAAATTAAATTTCCAAGAAGTTTCTTTCTCTGACAAAGGGAAGTGTGCATCCTATTCCAGCTTATTCTAGTATTTATTTTAAAATATTACAGTTTCTACTGTACATGAGGAATTTTGTCTTGTTCTTAAGACTTTCTAGAAGTCTAGCTTTAAGCTTCTAGTTTTCACAGTTCCAGAAAAACTAAATCAAACTCTAAACCTAGCCTTAAGATTTTAATGCAAGATTTAAAAAAAAAAATGTCAGGCTTAAGTCTTCAGTTATTTGTTTTCCTCCCATCAGTGAGTTTAAACAAGACATTTGCGCCTCAGATAGATGCACCCCTTCTCTTAGGCCTGATGAGGCCCAGTCCCGGAAGGCCAAGGGAAATTAGAGCCTGTTTTTCAGGCCAAAGAATTGTAAAATCCTGGAAGGACTTTATTGAGCTCGGAGCAGAGGAGGTGCCCTCACTCCACCCCACTCACCCAAGATCTATTCTTGTTGATCTGCCCACCCTGACTGGGGAGGAGCCCTTCTGAGAAATCTCTTCCTTCCTCCACTAAGGGAGCCTAGTTTTGCTTGAGCCAGTTACTCCTCAATTTACTCTCTCTTGGGATGCATTCTACTGCTGGACTAAAGGTGAAAGGCAAGATTTAGATTGTTAATTAGGTTCTCCTGACATAGCACAACACAGAGTCTAAAGGCAGCGCACAGTGTGAAATTTAAGTTGGCCATTTAATCACTGTTTACCAGATACGTAAAAGTAGTCGATAAACACAGACTAAAGTAAAGGATTCAAGACTTGCCAGATGTTATATAGGATTAGCATCATCTGCCAACGGTCCTATTAAAATAAATTGCTTCACTCTCCTTAATTCAAACATGAAATTGAAATTTGAAGTAAACCTGAAACCTGGTCTCTGTACTTGATTTTTTTTTCCCTCAAGCCTCCCCCCCAGCCAGTTTTTTTTAAATATAGTAGGTAAACATATTAAGTTCAATATTAATCAAACTATTCTGTGAAAAATACATATTCCATTTTATTCCCTAGGAAATAAACCTAGTACATAATATTAATTCAGAGAAAGGTTAATACACCCATGACTGAAGCTTGGCTCTCTTTGTCATGTATGTATGTCCATGTGCACATGTGTACACATATACCCAGATATACATATGCACACACATATACACACACAGAATCATAAGGCTCATCATTGTCTCACTATATATTGTACATATTAGGGTACACATCACAAAATGTAAAATACATAAAAGAATCTACAGGGGGAAAATGTTCAATTAAATTTTCCCCGACCTCTGTTTCTTGTTTTTATTTTAACCTCAGCTCTATCTCTGCCCCTACAACTAAATGGACCCTATCCCTGGTCATTGGCTTAATAATTGGATTTTCTCTGTTTTGTTTTTTATTCCTTTTATTGTCCTTCGTCTGCCAAACAGAGAATGCAGCATCTTGAGACTTAATAATGATTGGAGGATAAGAAAAGATAAGTAACCTCAGGGATCAGCATAATTGACGTGGTACTTGCCAGAGGATAGATTGCAGAGTTAATGTAGATTTAATCCTGCACGTGACCTTCAATGAAGTTCTAAGACTTATCCTACTGCCCTACAAATAATAGATGTGGATTGAAGGTTTGCTGCTACAAACTTTAAACATCCAATATTTAAAACCTAAGAGCATGGTTATGTGTTTCTATAAGAGAAATTCATATTAAAAATTGAAACCATGTGCATATGTGTTAATGCCTATATTTAACACAGGAAGAATAGTATAGTTTGGGACTATTCTTAACAATTTTTGGTTACCATTGCTATACTATAGTGGTCTGGTAAGAATTTTAGAACCTTCATTTTAGTTTTGTTCAAATTCATAATACAAGAAGGAGTTCATTGCCGACATGTCCTTAACAGATATGCTCAAAGATAAAAGGTATATATATGACTTTACAACAAAACCAAATTTCTTACTGACAGCACAACTCTGTGACAGAAATTGTTCTTAATGTTTCATTCATCAGAAAATGCCATTCCTCCAGATGAGTTGGGGAAGTTGTTTCTCTGGTATACAGTTGAGGGATAGCCATTGTCTGGGGCCCTATCACACCCGCTATAGAATTCCATCTGTGTTCAAAAAAGATGTTGGCTCAGAACACCCTGTGCTTGTATCTGTAACTCTAATCAGCATCATCCTGATTAGTAGAAACTTTGCTTTGAGAATAGTTTATCCTTCCTGAGTTAATTTGTAAATATTTTGAGGTTGTCTAGGTTCTTGATAGTAAAAGTATTGTTCTTAAATGTGCACACACACACATACACACGCACACAAACCATACATTTTTTCCAAACAGACAGATGAAGGAAATCCCAGAGTATGATCTGTTTTATTCTCCAGCATGCCTCTACATTTATGTTACAACTTCTTTAGGGACACGTCAAATCAACTGAAATGTGTACAAATGAAAATCACAATATTCCATTCATGCCTAATCTACTAGTGATTTCCCAGTCTCGGCATTGACTCTATCCTTCTAAAGTCAGTGAGACACTCTGAGTCCAAAATCAGAGATCTCATCCGAGCTGAGTAATTCACAGGCACCTACCTGTGTTTAATCACACGCTATCCCCCATCCGACAAAGGGGCAGGGGTAGACCACTTCACTGGGGTTAGCAGAGAAGTGCATGGTCTGAAGCACAAGTGGAGAAGTGTAACATGTTTGAAAATTCTTTATAGGACAGAGAGGGATATTTAATATCGTGGCAGTCTGCCACCAACAACATATTATGCTGCATAATTTAACAAATATAACCTTGTATAAACCACACACTCTTGAGAAGGTAGATTGTTATGGATGTAGTTTTTATAGCTGGAGGAAAGGCAGTATCATTGTCAACTTATTTATTGAGCGCTTCATACCATGTCATGATAGATGACCTTCCCAACAACTGTCTGAAGTAGGTACTAATATTGTCCCATCTTACAATGAATGAATCTGAAATGCAAAAAATAACTTGCCTAAGGGCCACAAGTAGTAATTTCAACCCACACCGTCTTATTTTTCTAGCTAGACTGCCACCGGGATAGGAACATTCTATAACTGCCCTAGGGTAACAGGATTGAAGGCAAGATGGAATATAACATTTGAAAACTCTACCCCTCTGCCCAGTTACATTCTCTCTGAACCATAATCAAGGTTTACAAGATTTATTCCTCTGAAAAGGAGGCAACATCTATTCTCAAATGTGCTTTAAATGAGACGACCCAGATGGAAGCCATCGAAGCCATTTGTGGAAAATCCACTGTATTCAAAGTCAGGTTCTATACGGCTGGGGCACTGCTTTTAAAATTTTCATATAACAGCTTTGCTTCTTTTGTGGAACAATTTAAAGCACATTGTATATGTAAATTAGTTGGTTTAACTCCTGAGAGTTGCCATTACTTTTCATTATTACTTTTCAAGCTTTTTAACTAAGTTTTACAGCAAGTTCAAATGTGCCTCCCTCGATTCCAATTTCTTTAGAAATGTCTTATTTTGGAGATTTTAAAATCACTTTCCAAGTAATAGATCCCTTTTATTTCATGTACTCTCCTCTCTCCTGAATATTTCCTTCTCTTTTCTCCAGGCATTAATGCTGATGCGCAGAAAGGCCATGTTATGTTGTTAGTTCATGTGGTTTCCATCACAAAAGTGTAAAGGTCTTCTTAATCAAGCTTCATTCCCCTTAAATAAGCAAATTTTGTGTCTTCCATTGAAATGTGACTTTCTTTTAATTACTTCTGAAAATCTGCCCAAGTTCCAAGGAATGAGTACTTGAAATTTAACTGAAATTAATATTCAAAATTTTTTATTGCAAAATGAACACATCCTCATCAGAAAAAACTCAAGACATGAAGAAATACATGGATGAAAAGTTAAAAATCATCACTCTACATGTATTGTTCACCTTTTAGAATATAAGTATAGGAATATAGATAAAACTAGAAATTAAAATTAAATTAATATATATTTATAAAATTAAGATCATACTTTATGTGAAGTCATTTGTTATATTTTTAAGTCATATATTATCTTGAGAACAAAGTCTAATTATGTGACATTTAAGGACCATATAATATTCTACTGCAAAATCCTAATTTATTTAACCATTGCTCTCTTGTTTGGTATGTACATTGTATGCTTTCTACTAAAAATGCCACAGTAAACACATTTGCATATAATTTTTGATTACAAGAATATTTCCAGAAGTGGAATTTATATATTTATTTTTTCAATCAACATTTGCCATACTGTGCCTAGGCTTAGGGGATATATCTCATTTACAGAGAACAATACAGATGTGGTTTCCATCCCTCATCCAGATCCAGTCTCATAAGAAATACAAGCGCTCAGCTCATCTAGCAGACATATTAATTTGTTCATTGATTCAACGATTATGCATCAAATTGCATTTCTATGCTATTTCCCTGTGGTTGGGGACACAAAGATGAAGAGGAGAAATAAGACACATTCACATGAAAGCATACACCAATAATAACCAAGTAAGGAAAATAATGCAGGTTAAATTCAGACATTCATGAGCCTTATGAGGAAATGAGGAAGGTCTATCAGAATCATGACAAAGAAAAGGAATTAGCCACTAAATGTCCTTTAAGAAGTGATATTTGAATTCAGGCTCAAATGTCAAACGCCGATAGCCTGCAAAATTTTGAAAGAGAAATTGTAGGCGTAGACAACAACATCAGGCAGAAGCAAGTCTGGTAAACCAGAAGGAAGACAGGCACATCCAGAGTGAGTAGAGCCCAGGGAGAAAGGCACCCACTGGCCAAGGTGAGTAAGCAGGACTAGATGATGAAGGATCCCATGGTGATCTACAATGACAGTTATTAGCTCAACCTGATCATTCTAGTTTTATATGTGTATAATCTCAAAATTTCCCAAAGGAATGTTTCATCAAGGGTTTGGGGTGTGACACCTTCCTGCTGGATCATTCTCTTTTATAATTATACAACACAATGCAGCTCCTTTTCCAGACTCTGTTTTGCCTTGCCCCCACTTACTTTCAGCATTTCTGTGCCCTTGGAGATGTGTTATGATCACAACTGGACTTTTAAAACTCAAATTAAAGTATGCTTGTGTTCTTTTATAACAGGAAAATTCAGTCGTCTTTCTTTCGATTCTACATATTATGCTTTTCTGTTCTCTTATTTTATTATTTTGGTTTGTAATACTATCTGTTTACTTCTTTCCCCTTCCTTATTTTAGTTTCTTTTAAACACATTTATTTTTACTTTCCTTCTTATCAACTTGTTTGGAATTATGTATATTATGTATATTCTCTATATTTTTTATTTGTTTGTGTAAATAAGCTCCATGCCCAGCATGGAGCCCACAGTGGGGCTTGAACTCATGGCCCTGAGAACAAGACCTGAGCTGAGATCAAGAGTCAGACCTTAACCAGCCAAGCCACCCAGGAGCCCCATACCACTATTTTTTTTAATTTCTTTTCTATTGTAAGCACTCCAAATATAATCTTGAATACTATTATTATTGAAATTAGATATTAGATCTACCCATTTGTTTCACTGTTTCTTTGCTCCCATACTTCAGTCCTTATTTCTGAGTTCAAATTCTTTTATTTTATTTTATTTTTTTAATTCTTTTTTTTAAATCAATACATTATTTGTTTTCTTCCATGAGCGTTTTATGTTTAGCAAACTCCATGTTTTGCAAAGACAAATTAATTTCATCTTTATTCTTGCATGATATTTCAGCTGGTTATGGAGTCCTTAGCCATTTGAGGATAGTTTTACTATTTTCTTGCTTCATTTACTGCATCTGGCTTCATTTCCTGAATGACATTTTAGCCAGTTGTGGAATTCTCAGCCACCTGGAGAGTCTTCCATCCCATCACTTTCTATGCTGTTTTATTACTGCCGAGAAGTCTGTCAGTCTAGCTGTTCTTTCATAGGTTAACTGTCTTTTCTCTCCACTTTTAGAAATTTCTTCTTGCGTTTGGAATCAGACAATCTTACCCTCATGCCTCAAACTCTGAATTTCTTTTAATTTTCTTGTTGGAAAGTAATATATTTCTTCAACTGGACAAGTCCTGCCATTCTGCCGTTCATTTGTTCTGGATAATTATCACTATTTATTTAAATATTGTCTCATCCTCATTTGCTCTATCATCTCCTTTAGGAATGATTATTAAATTTATTTTTGATATTCATGTTCTGTTCTGTGTAATTAACAATATTCTACACTTTGCATCCCTATGATATCTTTGTGCTGCATCTGAGTGATTTCCTCCATCATACAGTTCACTCTGGATTCACTCTAGATTCACTCTGCAGCTGCGTCTACATTAGCACCTCCACCATTCATTGATACTTTTAATAATCTAGATGCTGTAATTCTGTGAATTGCATCTGCTATTCTTTTGCAATGGCTTGTTCTTTCTTGTTGATTTAAATTTCTCTTATTTTTTTTTTACATTTTGTACCCCAAAAGTCTCTTCAGTCTCTAGTAGATTCATACTTTAATCCCTTTGGAATTGCTCTAGTACCCATGTTCATCCTGTTATCATGACTGCTGACTCAGAGTCTTTTTGAAAAAAAATATTTTTTAAATTAATTTATTCATGACAGACACAGAGAGAGGCAGAGACATAGGCAGAGGGAGAAGCAGGCTCTCTATGGGGCTATGGAGTGCCCGATGTGGGACTCAACTCCAGGACCCTGGGATCACAACCTGAGCCAAAGGCAGATGCTCAACCACTGAGCCAGCCAGGTGCCCCTGACTTGAAGAAACATTCCACTGGGCACGTTTTAATATCTGATTATAAACTCATCCTCAGTAAGAATTGCATTTCTGTAAGAATCTAGTTGCTCAGGAGTGAAAATACTCCCCCAGAGTAGTTTCATGTTGTTGATGAGGTTGAACCAGTTGGAACTGCCACTATTAGAGGCTATCCTTGTAAATAATAGTAATTTCATGTGGCTCAATCTAAAAAACAAAATAAACTGAAAATTTGACAGTCATAATGAGATTCTGGAGAAAACACATTTGATAAAAATTGTTAGATAATGTGAAAAAAGTTTCTGAAGAAATAGAAAAATGAACAATTTAAAACAAGCTTGAGCAAAAACAAAAATCAGAGAAAGCATATCACTCTTAAACATCCATGGAACAGTAATGAAAAATGTGTGAGATCACAAACACATCAAAATGTGTCTAAAATAATCATAAGCCCAAATAAATAGCATATGCTTATATTTCCCCATCTTAATGCACTTAAAATAGAACTCAATAATTAAAAGCCAAAAAGGCCTATACTTTTGGGCTTCAAAATGCATCTATATGTTCTTGATTCAAAAAAGACACAATAAGGGATCCCTGGGTGGCGCAGCGGTTTGGCGCCTGCCTTTGGCCCAGGGCGCGATCCTGGAGACCCGGGATCGAATCCCACATCGGGCTCCCGGTGCATGGAGCCTGCTTCTCCCTCTGCCTGTGTCTCTGCCTCTCTCTCTCTCTGACTATCATAAATAAATTTAGAAAAAAAAAAAAAGACACATAAGTGAACATAGAAAATATTAGAACTTCAAGACATTATAAACACCACATCAAAACTTAGGAGAGCTAAACTGGTAGAAGAAATGTTATAGCCTATGTTATAGCCTTAAATATCCTAAATGGTCTTAAATATTTAGAAGAGACTAGGGATAGAAAATTAACAAGCTAAGCACTCAACAGGATAGGTTTGATGAAGACAATACCAAAAAGAAAAAAATTCAATCTCACGTATAAACATGGATACAAAACGCATTAGCATGGTCTAATTAAATTTATCCTAGAAGTGTAAATGGGATTTGACAAGAAAATATTAATAAATGATCTCATATTAAGAAATTGAAGCTAAAATCTATGTGATATCCTCAATGGGTATATAAAAATGTTTGGTAAAATTCAGTACCTTTTCATTAAAAAAAAAAAAAAGAAAAGATTATCTAGGGCTACAGGTAATCTTTTTTCACCTGAAAAATGGTCTTAAATCTTTTTTTTAAAAATTTTTATTTATTTATGATAGTCACACAGAGAGAGAGAGAGAGAGGCAGAGACACAGGCAGAGGGAGAAGCAGGCTCCATGCACCGAGAGCCCGATGTGGGATTCGATCCCGGGTCTCCAGGATCGCGCCCTGGGCCAAAGGCAGGCGCTAAACCGCTGCGCCACCCAGGGATCCTGAAAAATGGTCTTTACCAAATATCTACTATAAATACTATTTCCTGAAATTTAAGAACAAGTCAGAAAGGCACTCTATCTGATCAGAACAGAAATATAGATTTTAAAAACATGAATATTGGATAGGAAGAAATAAGTTATTTGAAGATAATATCTTTTGTCAAAGAAAATCCAAGATGAACCACAAATCATGGCATCTCCACCAAAAGAACACTGTACACTATTTTTACTGAAGGAACGAAAGAGAGAGATAAACACAAATATATAAACACAACACAGATAAACACAACACAGGAATTTCAAACGCATTATTCTAAGGGAAATTCTAGAAAAGACAATACTACAGTTACAGTATTTGTAGGTGCCAGTATTAGGGGGATGGGATGATCCAGAAAGGTATGTGAACAAACCATTCAGAAGAAATGTGCTCACATAAAATCTATGTAAGACATGATGTCAATTTCCTTCACTCCTACTATAATTATCATGGTTCTTTAAAAAGAAGGGAGAGATTTTAGCAGTAATCTAAACACAGAGAGAGAGACACAGAGAGAGACACAGAGAGAGAGAGAGAGAGGCAGAAACACAAGCAGAAGGAGAAGCAGGCTCCATGTAGGGAACCTGATGTGGGACTCGATCCCGGGACCCCAGGATCACGCCCTGGGCCAAAGGCAGGCACTAAACCACTGAGCCATCCAGGGATCCCCAGTAATCTTATATATTAATCAGTATTCCTAAATGACTTTTCCTTAACACATTTATTTTTATAAATATTAAGGAAAATGTCTTCCAGAGGATAATTCTGAAATTAGCGACGTTTAATAAATTATGCATTCTTAAATTCTCAGATTTATTTCATAGATGTAAAATTTTTATTCATTATATTAACTAGAAATATAATATTCTCCCTAGGTCCTATTACTTATGCTGAAGTTACCCTTTGATTTCTATGTACATAAAGTACTTAGCAAAGCACTTTTTCAGCTATGATTCCTTAGTAAAGTTTCTGACATCACCACCCTCTCTTTTATCCAAGCTTGCAAACCATCGGTCATGTTCAGTTCTTTCTTACCAACAACCAGTGGATCCAGTACTCTTCAATGAGCATTAAGTGCCAACGGAATGCCAGACCTGGGTAGGCTGTGGAGGTACAAAGACAAGTCAGATGCTTTTCCTGCCCTAGAAGAATAGCTCACAACCATGTGCATTTGCCTGGTACACTATTGATCTCTACATTTCTTTTGATTCTAACTTCTGCTGGCCATTTGCAATCATCTGAATTCAGCACAGCCAATCCCAGCCCCCTCCTGTCATCTCTTGATCTCTCTCCCATCTGCTCTATTCCAGTATCCTCCCCTGCTCCATAGCCTTCACTCCAGAGTCACAGTGACCTTTGTAAAGGCCAGTTCTGACCCTGTCATTCTCCTGCTAAAAAACTTCAGTCGGAGATTCCCAGCAAAGAAAAGGGGAGAAGGTGCTAAAACCTTGACCATTTCCCCAGCCCCAAACCTACTAAAATGAAGAACCAACATTAAAACAAGAAAATTTTCTCTTCCATAAGAATGGGAAACAGAACCTTAATTCTCAGACTATTAAAAATGTCAGCTAAAAGCAGTAACACTTATACCAAATATTAGTGAAGGATACTAAAAACCTGGAACAGACCTTTCCAGCCTTTCAGCATGGCCTGGGTTCCCTGAAATGCACCTAAAGATGCTCAGCAGTGCGATTTTCTTTTAAGGAAATGGGAGAGCTCACACAGGAGAAGGAAATCCTGAACAACCAGACTTTGGGAAAGAGAAGACTGAGGAAGCTGTGAGATTCAGGCAGCAAAAACCATGCAATCACTAGCAGGACACGGTGGCCCCGAGCACCACTGGCCTGTGTTCCTCTCTCTTCAGGAAGTTGGGGGGGCGCACCTGGGTGGCTCAGTGGTTGAGCATCTACCTTTGGCTCAGGTTGGGATCCTGGGGTCATGGGATCAAGTCCCGCATTGGGCTCCCCACAAGGAGCCTGCTTCTCCCTTTGCCTATGTCCTGCCTCCCTCTCTCATGAATAAATAAAAATATTTTAAGAAGTGAGAGGGAGAAATTGGTGAAGAGGTTAAGAGTATAGTTATCACAATGAGCACTGAGTAATTCCTGGAAGTGTGGAATCACTACATTGCACACCTGAGACTTTTGTAACGCTGTATGTTAACTCTACTGGAATTTTTTGGTTTTTTTTGAAGGACGTGCTCAGTAACAAGTATGACCCTGTATGTACATATCCTGAGAGGAAGTGCATCCTCAAATGATTCCCTCTGGGCCAAAAGAAAAAAGAAAAAGTGAGAGATTTCCCCCCACCCCCTCATGGGGTGCAGTCTGATAAACCAGGTGGTGCATCCAGTAGGGCTACTGGGTAAATGCATTTACACACCATCCTGATTTTCTTGGAGTCTCAGATTACTAGCCAGCAGAAGCCACTGGGGTGAGTAAAAAGAGAAACAAAGATAGAGGGTTTTGCAGTGTTCCACCAGAGATAAGTGAATGGCAGCCATCGCTAAAACCCAAAGGTCTGGGAGGCCTTACAGACCACCCCAACCTCCAGACTTGGCCAGCTTTCCACTCAAAAGCAAGACCTAGACCTAGCACCGAGGGCCACCCAATTTGGTCAGAGAGAGTCTGAGATGATAAATCCAAACAAAAGAACCTCCTGCCCTTCATCTGTCGTCTCTCCCCACACTTCAGAAGAAGGATAAGCTCTAGAGACAGCTGTCTCATTTACCAACAAGCCAAAGCAGAAAAGCTTCAACATAGCATCTGTGAGTAGACAATGCAGACAGTTTAAAGGAAAAAGAAAATTTACAAAGGGAAAAATGAAGAAAAAATATTAAAAATGCTTCATTCAAGAAAGTAATGAAAATATGCAATCTTTGGAGAACAGTTGAAAAGAGTTGCAAGAAATAACAGAATAGATAAGACAATAGAAAGGATATAAAGTGGGTTAGAGCCCTCCACAAAGTAAATTAAAAATAACGAAAAGTCCTTCTCACAGATGAACCTCTTAAAAGCACTTAGGAGTCCAGTATTTGTAGTTGGAAAAGCTTATAACAACTTCAGGGCATAATAGACATGGATAAAGTAACAAAGAAATGGATGCAATTAGAAAGGGAAAATAATCAAATATGTGTATGACATATATATTTGACATATTTACCAATACATAAATAATAGTATGCACAGTATATATGCCACGTACAGAATTGAACAGACAGATCGTCCTAAAATGGCAAATAAAGACAGGATGTATGTAAAAAAATTTTTTTGCTGAAATGAAGAAAGACGTAGGTCTTAGCTCAGGTTTGCTGCCAGGATGGGTTGACATATATGAGAGTTAACTACACGGTGATTCCCAGATGTCAGAGAAAAGCATGAAACAACAACAGAGACCACAGCAAATATATTACAAGAAAAGGATCGTGGAAGAAAGAGAGACAGTGTAGAGAACATACTAAAAACTGGGCAGACAAGCAAACTCACAAACAGGGGAATAAACGCTAAGTCAGAAATCTGAAAACAGACCTGCAGTTAGTTATTGTAAATCACGTGGCTAACCTGGGGAGTAATTGGATCAGTGACTCTGGTGCATACAGCAAATGCTGCTCCCAAAATGCAAGTGACCGCTCTGAGAGGAGGGTGGCAGGGACGGGTGTGAGGAACAGGAGTGGTTAGGGGGCTCTTCATTGGTTTTCTTCTTGGTAGATGATACTAAGTCCTGCAGGAATCTTTATATCTGGACTTAATTTTTCTGTCTTGTGAATTTACATTTGACATATTTTTTCAGAACATCAAACAATTGATATCTTATGCTACACATGAGAACTTATTTACTATGCAATAGAATCCATGTTAGGGGCAGATTATATAGAGCTGAGATTTTAAGTGAAAACCACATGATCATGTTTTAGATTTCCAAAAGTGTGCGGGATGGGGAAAGTTCTGTGTTTCCAGTCTACTTATTTTTCAGTGGACACAAAGATGTGGATATTTTGGGGCTGTCTACTATAGATCCACATGTGGTAGCTATAGGATTTCTTAGCCTAGCGAGGTCTCCACTGACTTCTCTGTTCACTGAATGACAGGTGGCCATTTGTTAGAAAGATTATGGTGTCCACTATAATGTCTTTGCAATACCTGCAAACACTTTTCAGCTACCAAGAGAAAATACTTTGAAAATAGTTTCCAAATTCCAACTGATCATCTGCTTTTCCTCCTGAGACTGTTCAAAGAAGTCAGAAGGTTCACAAGTCCTTGACAAATAATTTGCACTCTTATATGAGAGACTTTTTTCTTTAATGCTATAAAAATACGTTTGTTTGTTTTTTTTCACAAAGTGAGCACATAGAACTTTTAGTTGATAAACTTGACTATTTGATGTTTTCTCCTGTGACATTTCCTTAGATTTCTTGAAAAAAAGAATATATATATATATATATATATATATATATATATATATATATATATACACACCCTGGGTTATGTATTTAATGATTCAGTACTACCTGTTTTCAAACTTTTTGGCATAAGGCAGCCATATGAGAAGTGAAGGAATATGTGTCCCTGAAGAGTCTGAGAGAAAAATCAAATCAGCCCTCCAAAAAAGCAAAATATCTTTAAAATCTTATCTTAAAAAGTTATAATTAATCCCTATTCTCCTCCATGCTCTATGCATGTACATTTTAGACTAAATACATTCAACCTCAATGCTAAACTTGCTTCTTAGGGTATCCATTACCCTTATTCTAGTTTATTTTTTGAGTTAATGTGCATAGCATCCACAAGAGTATTTTTGAAGAAATTGCTGAGACACCTCTTAGATATTTTTAAATCCTCCAGTGACACAGCCCTCCTGGAACCACTAGGGAACGTGGGTTAAGCTTGGAACCCTCAAATTTAAAAAAAAAAAAATCTATATTTGTGTCTCCTTTCCTATTTTTTCCACTCCAAAATGCTAACAGTCTTTTAGAATCAGTTAAGGTAATCTGGATCTCTCCTGGGTTGAAGTGAGTGCCCTGAAACTCTCTTCACAAAACAGGTGAAGCCCCCAGGAAGGCAGCAGAACTGCACACTACCAGTGCTTATGCGAGTGTCAGCAGAAATCCAGAAATCTCCTAAACTCTCCCTTCACTCACCCAAACAATACTATAGCTCAGACACACAGTAATAACTGATTATCTACCAAGTGAGGTCACAACTTATAAGCACAAACAGGACCCTTGGAATGAGAAGAAAGTGGAGGATTCTGTTTCATTTACACTATGTAGAGGAATAGAGGGATAAAATGGAAGTTTCCACTATCATGTAACAAATAAAAATTAAGGAGAGGTGGAGATTCCAACATTAAAGTAATGTTAAGCATATGATCCATTTAAACTTGGCACTTAAACAGTGACTAAAGCTATCCAAGGGGTCCTAATGATCATTTGGAACATTGGCAAAAGTGGTTGGCATAAAACAATATGCAGTAGTGAAATCAGAATGTGTAAACTGTGATCATAATGCCTCTTAAACATACCCATGTCAGTAACTGAATCACTACCAGGTAATGAAAGCAGACTACTTGATCAGAAGTAGCTATCTCATTTTCTTCGGTAATATGTCCCAATTTGTAAATTAGCATAAAAAAATGGTTCTGCTTCCCTGTGTTTTCACGTTTACCAAGGCTATCTCATGAAATAATGGAAATGTTTTCCTATGAATAACTAAAGTTCAGAAATAATGTGACTCATTATAATACAATACAGTGCATTACTTCAACTCATTTCAACAAGGATAAGATGCTTTTAACAAGCATTTCCAATAAACATTTTCTTAAAACGTTGAGAGTAGTGACATATACTGTAATTCTTTAAAGATAAATAATGTGTTTCTATTTTTTGTAATTTCTGTCAAATAAAAACCAAGGCCATATATTTGGTTTACAACCATGATCATTAAAGTTCAAATATAGGGACATCTAGGTGGTTCAGTCAGTTAAGCATCTGCCTTCAGCTCAGATCATAATCTCAGGTTCCTGGAATTGAGCCCCATATTGAGCTCCCTGCTCAGTGGAAGGCTGCTTCTCCCCCTCCTTCTACCCTTGCTCATGCCCTCTCTCTCACTCATGTGCTCTCACTCTCTCTCAAATAAATAAATAAAAGCTTTAGAAATTAAAGTCCAAGTATGTATGACAATTGTGAACAATGAAGGTGGTATAATTTTTATTTTATATTTTGAATATTTTCTTTCACTAGAGTGATTCATACTTATCTATAGGCTTTATGTAACTTTGTAAATATTTGTCCAAAAATACATAGCATACATATATGAAATCTGGTTTTACAAAAAAACTGTGTATCTTATAGGACCTTTCTTTTAATTTTCTTTCGTTCCTTTTTAATCTTTCCATCCTAGAAATATATACACATTACATTGGTACAGCTTCATAAATTTTTACAGATCACATTCTAAACACTGGTTAGATGACCATTATATTTGCTCAGGTGTGTGTGTGTGTGTGTCTGTGTGTGTAGTATGATGAATCAAAACAAAGAAAAATTAAGTTTTTGGCAGGAGGGAACAGCGACAGAGTCTTCGGAGCTGCCTTTGGAGCCAGAGTCGTCATGTCCCCTCCTCCCTTTCACTTCCCATTACGAACAATAAAGGCCGTTCATACTATAAAATCAATGAATAAAAAAAAAAAAAAAAAAAAAAAAAAACAAAGAAAAACTAAATTATTATCTCTATATCTTATAATAACCAAATGTAAGATAAGTTTTAGCTTGTTGCCAGTTTTAATTGTACACCAGTTTTCATTTCATTTTATTTCATTTTCCATTTGTTTTGTGATGACATAAATAAATAGAAAGACATACCATGTTCATGGATTGGGAAGAATTAATGTTATAAAAATACCGAAAGCAATCTATAGAGTCAATGTAATCCCTATTAAAATACCAATGGCATTTTTTATAGGACTAGGAGCCTATAATCCTAAAATTTGTGTGGAGCCACAGATGATCAAAAAGAGCCATAGCAGTCTTGACAAAGGATAAAGCTGAAGGTAGCACACTCCTAGACTTCAAACTCTACTATACAGCAGTGTGATATAGCACCAAAAAAAATAGACAAATAACTGGCATCAAAACTGCCACAAATTCTAGACAATAGAACAAAATAGTGCCTGGAAATAAACTCATGCTTATACAGTTAATTAATCCACAACAAAGGAGGCAAAAATATACAATGGGGAAGACAGTTTCTACAATAAATCATGTTGGGAAAATTGGACAGTTACATGTAAAGGAATGAAACTAGACCACTTTATTTATACCATATACAAAAATAAACTCAAAATGGATTAAAAAGTTAAAATATAAGACCGAAAACCATAAAACTCAAAGAAGAAAACATAAGTGGTAACTTCTTGGGTGTTAGTCTTACCCATATTTTTTTTGGAGCTGTCTCCTCAGGCAAGAACAAAAAAAGCAAAAATAAACAAATGGGACTACAACAAACTAAAAAGCTTTTGTAAGTGAAGGAAATCAACAAAAAGAAAAAGTAACCCACTGAATGGGAAAAAAACATTTGCAAATGATAATGTCTAATAAGGGTTAACATCCAAAAATATATAAAGAACACATACAACTCAATGTCCAAAAAACCCCAAACAGTTCAATTTAAAATGAGTAGAGGACCTGAATAGACATTTTTCCAAAGAAGATATACAGATGGCCAAAACCACATGAAAAGTGTGCTGTATCACTAACCATCAGAGAAATGCAAATCAAAACCACAATGATACATCAGCTCACACCTGTCAGAACGGCTATTACCAAAAAGACAAGAAATAACAAGTATTGGTGAGGATGTAGAGGAAAGGGAACTTTTGGGAGAGGGGCAGAGAAAGAGGGACAGATAGAATTTTAAGCAGGCTCCATACCCAGCACAGAGCCTGACACAGGGCTAAATCTCACAACCGTGAGTTCATGACCTGAGCCGAAATCAAAAGTCGGACACTTAACCAACTGAGCCATCCAAGCACCCTGAAAAGGGAACTTTTAAGAACTGTTGATGGAAATGGTAAATTGGTGCAGCCACGATGGAGAACAGTACGGTCATTCCTCAATTAACTAAAAATAGAAATACAATATGATCCAGCAATTCCACTTCTAAGTATTCACCTGGAGAAAACAAAATACTAGTTTGGAAAAACATACATACCCCTATGTTCATTACAGCATTATTTTCAACAACCACGATATGGAACAACCTAAATATCCATCGGTAGATGAATGGATAAAGAAGATGTGAGATCTATATAGATGTAATGAAATATTATTCATCCAGGAAGGATAGCATTTTGAAATCTGTGACAAACTGGATGGACCAAGAGGGTATTATACTAAATGAAATAAGTCAGAGAAAGACAAATACTCTATGACTTCACTTATATGGGGAATCTAAAAAGCAAAATAAATAAACAAAATGGAAATAGATTCATAAATACTGAAGATTACCAAACTGATGATTACTAGGGGCGGGGGGATGGATGAAATAGATGAAAGGGCTTAAAAGGTACCATCCTCCAGTTATAAAATAAATAATATGTGAGGCTATAACATATAGCATAGGGAATATATAGGGAATATAGTCAATAGTATTATAACAGTTATAATTTTGTGTTGTGACAGATAGTGAGTAGATTTACTGTGGTAACGATTTCATAATGTACATAAATATCAAATCATTGTGTTGTACACCTGAAACTACTACAATATAACATGTTAATTATTCTTCAATAAAAAAAGAAAAAGAAATTACCATATATTTTGTAATGACCCAACAAAAAGTAAGAAACCACAAGTTTAACTGTACACCTGTTTTCATTTTATTTTTTTTTTTTAAATTTGTATTGAGATATAACATTGTGTATATAATAAACAATGTCCGTGTGTACACATGTGCATTGAGAAATGACTACCACCATAGCATTAGCTAACACTTTCACCAGCTCACTCAAGTCCCCTTTTCTGTGGTGAGAACATTTAATTAAGACTATTCTCTTAGTAGCTTTCAAGTATATAATACAGTATTCTAGTAGCTACAGTCACCATGCTGTATATTAGATCTGCCAAACTTATCCTTTTATAATAACATTTAACTGTACATCTGTTCAGTATGGTAGTACTGGTAGCGATAAACAATGGAACACAGCTTGACAGGGTTTCCAAAGTAACATTTCAAGAAAACTTCATTCGAACCTACTTTGCAATATGTCTTTTAACAAAATTTATGTCAATTTACTAGTCCCGTTTAACCAGACTAAATACATTACAACTGTTTTTTTCAAAATCTGTCTGTGGCTAATCCCAAACATTTCAACTGAGTCTATCTGTCTCAAGTGCAGAATAAATGTTAAAATATTTTTTTCTTCTTAACTCGAATCCAGTAGGCCTTCTGGCACTAAGGTCCCTACACAATTGAGAGCACATCAGGAGAGGCTGCAATGGGAGTCCGAGTCAGTGCTCACCGTCTTTAAGATGCAGAGACACGCCTCATCTCCTGTGACTTCATATGCACATTATTGTAAGAGCCCCATGACTTTCTTTTGTTACTACAGCGGAGTAACCAGATGGGTATCCTCAGAGTTGAACAGAGTGCAGGTTATACCCAGAGTGCTCTGCTGTCCGTGACTAGGGGTGGTCTCAAAGGAGATGATGTATCCTAATCCACTTGAGGAAATACCAGGCACTTCTGCAATTTAAAAATTTACTGTGTTTGTTGAGAACTACATTAAAAAATTTATAAAGTTCTTCTAATTGATTGTGCCACCTCACTGAAGTGCGCTGTGTTTAAGAATGTTTTAAATTCCTTTAAAAAAGATATGGAGGAGGGATGCCTGGGTGGCTCAGTCAGTTAAGCATCCAGTCATGATCTCAGGGTCCTGGGATCAAGCCCCACCTCGGGCTCCCTGCTCAGCAGGGAGCCTGCTTCTCCCTTTGCCCCCCACCCCTTCCCCTACCCCTGCTCTCTCTCACTTTAAAATAAATAAATAAATAAAATCTTTAAGAAAAAAATTGATATGGAAGACATTTGGATCTTAGTTGTCTGTATTTGGCAATATGTGCAGCAATGCAGTCTTGCATTGCTTTTGTGAACCAGATCCTGGTATGCAAGAGACTCTCACCCATCCAGAACAAGAACACCCAGTCCTTTGAGCCTTATAATTACAGCGCGTCACATGTTCATCTAGGTTTGGTCGTCCTCGATCATGTTGGTAAATAGCCCTTCAGGAAATAATTCAAAAATGATACAAATTATAGAAAAATAAGACCTAATAGTCTCCACTGAAATTCAGTATGATCTATTTTTAAAAAATAAGACACTCTAGGTTTGGGATCCTACCCACTTTTCATTTTAACTGGGTCTCGTTTTCAAGTGGCCACCAAATGTGGCCAGTGCTCTTCCATGGTAAATAGTTCTGTCAAATATCCGAGGACATTTTAGCTTGGTTTCTGCGAAAGTATCCATTTTTCTGTGGCGTTCTGGCTAAGCACTATCACCGTAGCGTAGGCACGCACAAATGTCATCAAGCCAAGAAGAAAGTCATTCTGTGGGAAACGAGTGTCCTCAAATCCAGCACAAGATGGCTTTTTTCATCGTTGTGATTTTTCGGTTCTAAAATCCAGCGTTACTATGTCTTCAGATGAAGTGCTGCTCTGGCTTAGGATTATGAACAGAAGTAGTGACATCATACCTTACAAATGGTAACTTACATTCTGAATTTCAGAACAGATACGCTAAATTACTGGAGTAACATTTTACTCTTCCTCACTGCATTCATCATATTGGTAGATGAGGTGTCAAAGCAGGTTATTCCAGGTGTCGAGCAACCTGGGTTTTCATTCCAGTTCTGTCATTAACTGCTTTTGTAACCTTGGACAGGTTGCTTCCCACCCCCTCCTTTGGATTGTAGATTTTTCTTGTAAAATACATACCAGATGATAGCCAAGGTCAGCTAAGCTTAAAAAGGCCTAGCCCTTCAATTCAGCTCCTGAGGAAGACATTTTACAGTGATCAGAGAGATCCTTCAGTCTCCCAAAACATGTGCGGAAGGATATCAGGATATTTCTATAGAGATAAATATTTATTTTCAACTATGAAGCAGTGTGGACTCACATCTTGCAAAATTTAATGGTGATACACTGAAAGATAGCATGACCCGATTGCCAGAGGAAGTGGAAATAAAGGACAAAAAACCTGGAAACAGCATTGCTCAATGCAAGAACAAGGGTCCAATTCTCTAACGCTCGTATTCATTTAGCAGATGTTTGCAGAGCACCGACTGTGTGCTAGGCAAAGGGCCAGGTCTTCTGCACAACGCAGTCCGTTCATTATACAGACGGAGTCACTTCATGACAGCACGTTTGGGAATTTTACCCATTTGGCAGGCAGGATAAATAGAACGTCTTGTTGCACTCAAAGCAAAGGTCTTTAATGAGAAGCTTTATCTGCTTTTAACCACCTCCTAACAAGTGGGAAAGAAGAGAGAAACAACTGGAGGTACCTGCTCCGGCTTATTTTTCCTCTGAGCCATCAAACTGGAAGGCCGGCCTCGACCGTGGAGGCGGGAAGAGCTAGCCGCCCAACTGTGAACCGCAATCATCCTGTAACTGAGGGCCTGGGGTGCTTTCTAGAAGAATGAGCTTGCTGCCTGAGTATTTCTTTCAGAGAGAAGAGAAATGAAATGTCACAGCAATTATGTGGGCAGTGGACGGTGTAGGGAGAGCTGGCCGTGGCCAGAGTCCCAATTACCAGATTACGCAGAGATGGATGCCAACCGCTCAACTCACTTCGAGGGGAGCCTCGGAACAGGGTGATGGGGGGCTGGAAAGGGTCCAGAGAAAGGTCCTGGAAACACACGGGGGAGCTTGGCTTACTCGCTAGGAGTGTTGGGATCCACATGCCTGGTTTCTGTCATCCAAATTCTGCCACCGGATGTGAGGAAAATCTTGCTGTGAACTGGCCTGTGAGGCCATTCCCCGAATGCCCTCCTTGCCCTTCCCCCTTAATTCTAATTAATTGCTTTTAATATTTGTAAGTCCAACACGTGGATGTGGTGAAAATGACAGTAACTCCTGTCAGGACCCTCACCTCTAAACCAGCCTTCTGAGAACATAAGGCTGCACCACCTCTGCTGGAACGTTGTCATTCTGAGAGGCTCTGGAAAGTGTCCTTAAAAGTAGAGAGTACTCTGTACGGTAGGTGACACGGATCGATTTCAAAAGAGGCCCATCTTGCCCCCAAAATAAAGTTTCTAGAAAGACTAAAGTCACTGGCAACCTGTTGAAAGTCCCCATCATGAATGAATTTAGCAAGTGTGCATGTCAGAATAAGGACTAGACACTCTTCCAGAGGAGGAAGGTACAGTCAGAACCCCAGACCATGAGGCCAGCGAGAAGACTCTGGGTCATGATGGCTTGTACCCTCACTACCTTGTTCCACGGCAGCCTAGAATATTGAAGCTGTTTGATGCCGCATGAGTGCTCCTGAGGGTGATGTCCCGAGAAGAGAGTACAGTCAGATGAAGAGCATCTGTGGATGTCTTTTTTTTTAGTAAAATTCTTGGAAACAGCTCTTACCTGACGACCTGACTCTGCTGGGCTATGGTAATTACCCTTCCTGGAAATTGCACCTGTTGATTCAGTAATTTCATAGAGATTAATCTAGTATTTCCAGTTCTTAATTTACCTCCTAATGGACATAATTGCCTGTGTTTATCAGAAAAGAATTAGGAGCCAATGATTTACAACTGCACGAAACCTACCCTAAGTGACAGGTCTTCTCACCTGTTGAAAGGAAGAAGACACACGATTTAAACAATAGTTACCTGTCGGCATTGTCCTGTTCTAATTCTTCTAAGATCTTTTGAGAAAAGAATTGTAACCTTTTTATGAGAATGAACCCCACGCCCCATCACTGCAGTGGGTAACGTTACCCACTGAACCCATACTGACTAAGAGAAAAATAAAACCCACAACCAGGAAAGTGTGTACCATCACTTGTTTTATGTTTTTGTTCTATATACCTGACAACTACTTTTGTAATATGTCATGACTTGCCTCTTAAACAAAGCTTTTTAATTTTTACTCTGCTTCTTAAATGAAGCTTTTTAATTTTCATTTCATTCATTCAACTACAAAGCTGTCAGAATGCATCTTCAGGATGTTAACATCTCAAAATGATATTACCCTTTAAAAATACCTTATACAGGGCAGCCTGGGTGGCTCAGCAGTTTAGCACTGTCTTCAGCCCAAGGTGTGATCCTGGGGTCCTGAGATCGAGTCCCACATCGGGCTCCCTGCATGGAGCCTGCTTCTCCCTCTGCCTGTGTGTGTGTGTGTGTGTGTGTGTGTGTGTGTGTGTCTCACGAATAAATAAACAAAATCTTTAAAAAAATACCTTATACATTAAGGCAGAATGTAAACAAACAACAAAAAGCGGCAGGAATCTTCTAGTTTGTTAGTGCAAGGGAAAAAATGGCTCAAATTTTTAAAATATACTAATTTTTATTTTTTTTAAATATACTAATTTTTAAAAGATTATAATGAGCAAACTTATTTATTTATTTATTTATTGAGATAATGATTGATATATAACATTATGACAACAAAATGATTTGATATTGGGATGTATTGTGTAATGATCACCACAGTAAGTCTAGTTAACAACCATCATCACACATAGTTCCTAATTTGTGTTCTTTGTGATGAGAACTTTTATTATAAACTCTCCCAACAACTTTCAAATATACAATATAGTCTTAGTAACTATAGTCACCATGCTGTGCATTATCTCCCATGACTTACTTGTTTTATAACTGGAATTTGGTGTGTTTTGACCCCCTTCAATCATTTTGCCCAATTTCCAACCACCAATCACTTCTCTGAATCTGTGAGGCCAGCTTTTAAGATTAGATTCCACATAGAAGCAGGACCATGTGGTATTTGTCTTTTTCTTATTTTACTCAGTGGGACTCCTCACAGTCCATCCGTGTTGCTGCAAATGGCAAGATTTCCTTTGTTTGATGGCTGGATAATATTTCACTGTGTATATACAGACTCCATTTTCTTTATTCATTTATCAATGGACACTTGATTGCTTCCATATCTTGGCTGTTATAAATATGGCCATGATCAACGTGGGGATGCAGATATCTTTTTGAGCTAGTGTTTTTGTTTCCTTTAGATCAAGACTCAGAAGGGGAATTGCTGGATCATATGATAGTTTTATTTTTAAATATTTTGAGTAATTCCCATACTGTTTTCTTTAGTGGCTGCACCAATTCACATTCCTCACAGTACACCAGGGTTCACTGTTAGTGCAAATCTCTGTAAATGGGTTATCTACCCCTACTAAGACTATCTGTATCACCAGTCCCCAGCTCCATGTCATTTCTTCCTTTTTGAACTACCATAACATTTCTTTCCTTTCTTTTTTTTTCTTTTAAGGTTTTATTTATGTATTTGAGAGAGAGAGAATGAGTGGTGGAGAGGGCATAAGGAGAAGGAGACTCCTTGCTGAGCAGGCTGCTCAAGTTAGGACTCGATCCCAAGACCCTGAGATCATAACCAGAGCCAAAGGCAGTTGCTCAATCAACAAAGCCACCCAGGCACCCCCCCTTTCTTTTCTTATATGACATTGTTTTCTAGTTTTATTACAAATAATATGGGGTGACTGAATGGCTCAGTTGGTTAAGCCTTTAGCTCAGGTCATGATCCCAGGGTCCTGGGATACAGCCTCGCATCATTGGGCTTTCTGCTTTGCAGGGAGTCTGCTTCTCTCTCTCTCTCTCTCTCTCTCTCCCTCTGTCCCTCCCCACCGCTCCTTCTCTCTCTTTCTTAAATAAATAAATTAAATCTTAAAAAAAAATAAATAGGGATGCCTGGGTGGCTCAGTGGTGGAGCATCTGCCTTTGGCTCAGGTCGTTGATCCTGGGGTCCTGGAATCGGGCTCCCCACAAGGAGCCTGCTTCTCCCTCTGCCTATGTCTCTGTCTCTCGTGTCTCATGAATAAGTAAATAAGATAAATAAAATATTTTTAAAAAACTAAAACATCTTAAAAATAAATAATATTACTTTAAGTCTATTCTCTAGTAGCTAAGGTGAAGTATCTTTTCACTTTCTCACCCGACCTATCACTGTCTCATATTCATTTCTTCTTTTTGTTCATTTCTTCATTGACTATTTATTAAAACAGGCAGTAGTGAACTAGAATAAGACAATTGTTGCCCCCATGAAATTTTCCTTTTCAAATATGATGATTCTTGACTTAGATTTTCATCACAGTTTATACTTTGAAGCTTTATATAGATTCATGTAATCAACCAACTTGATTGGCTTAATTATTTTTATTTTCCCAAACAATTTATTTTTTATTGAGTTATAATTTAGGTACAATAAAATGCGTAGATAGTAAGTTCAGATCTTTGAGGTTTAAAATTACACTCATATAACCACCACCTAAAACAAGATATAGAACATTGCCATCACCTCATAAAGCTCAGTTGTGTATCTTTCCATTCAAATTCCCCCACCCTCCAGCAATCACTTCCAGATCTCTGTTATCACAAAATCTAAATGTTTGACTTGTTCTTGGAATTCTGCAAATGCAGTCAGACACTTTATGTTATTTTGTAACTGGCCAGACTCCAAAAACTGAAACAAATATTTTGAAACAGCAATAATAATTTTCTTTTATTTGTTTGAAATTAAATTTGAAATAATAAAAAGAAACCAATCCATAATGCCACATTCTTTTAAAATTACTAAACTTTATTTTTTTTAATTACTAAACTTCAAAGAAGAAAAGAATCCTTTAGACACCTAGGCAGATAAAAAGCATATGACTTGCATATAAAAAGTTGTTAAGTGTAAAAATAGATTAACTTTTAGATAGCAATATGTTATTCTAGAAAAAAATAAATTAGCACTGCTGAGATACTCCAAATAATAAATTATAAGCCAAATATTTCATACCCAGAAAAATTGACATTTGTTTATAAGTGGCACAGGAAACATGTTAAAAACTTAGGGAATGTGGTTTTTGTAAGCCCTTACTTACTAAGGAACCTACTAAACAAGAGTCAGACGATCAAAATGGCCAGAAAGACCGTAACATAATGGCTGGTCATGAGTAGCAAATGTATAATTGCTTGTAGAAAAACAACTAAATGAGAGTTAAAATAAAGTATATAGTGGAGTATGATTTGACAATGTAAATATACAGTACAAACTTTTAGTGGGTGGAAATAAAGATGTGCAAAAAATTTGTATACTTATTTTCATTAAGCAAAACTGGTGGTGTTACCATCAGTATCATTATACTTAGACCATTGTGTGTGTAGTATAGAATAGTGAATAATTATGGGATATTCTTAGTCTAGCATACCCTGTGCCCTTGAGAACGAAAATTCATGTTATGGAGAAAGGAAGATATAGATTAAATAGAGAGGAGTTTATTCCCAAATTTGGATTGGAAATATCTATATAATGTTCTGAGGAATTTTTCTTTAAGATTGATAGATCAGTTTGTACTCACATTTTATTTCATTTTTCATTAGAAGAAATCAGAGATTTTTTAGTGAAAACCAGACGTTATATTCTCCTGATGAAAGAACCCAAAGCAATGGTAAATGCTTGCTATCTACAGTATTAGCCTAGAACCTCTTGACACAGCAACTGGCAAGGAAATCACCAAAATTCTTAAGATCATGTTAAAGGATCGATTGAAGAAGCACCCACTGGCTAAAGTTTGGCAGTTTGAAATACAATCAGGATAAGATTATAATAGATTGAAAGTCATCAAAGACACTTAAATCAAAGAGTTCATAATATATTTTTTTAAATTGGTGACTTTCCAAAGAGAAGAGGGGAACAATTTATTATCTTAAAAACAGAGTAAATCAATTCTCCTGATTTTCCTATGTTAACTTTGTTACTGGGACACCAAGTAGTATATGAGGGGAAGCAAGTTCTTAAAAATGTATTTGAGGTGAAAGAAAGAAAGAAAGAAAGAAAGAAAGAAAGAAAGAAAGAAAGAAAGAAAGAAAGTCAATGAATGTAACTTCATATCAACAAGCTAAAAAGAGAAAAGCCACATGATATTAATAGATACAGAAATAGCATTTAACAAAATCCAAGCCCATTTATGACAAAAATTTTCAGTAAACTAGAACAAAAGGGGAACTTGTTCAACTTGATTTTTTTAAAAAAATCTACATAAAAAAAAATCTACATAAATACCTACAGCTCACATCTCACTGAATAGTGAGAAACTGAAGGCTTTTCCACTAAGCGCTGGTATAATACAAAGACGTGTCACTGTCACCACTCCTTTTCAGCATTATACTGGATGTGCTGCCTAATGCAATAAAACAAGAAAAGGAAATAAAAGGTATTCAGATTTGGAAGGAAGAAATAAAATTCTCTTTGTGTTCAGATGAGGTGATTATCTATGTAAAAAAAATTGACCAAAAAAACCCTTTTGGAATTAATAAGCAATTATGGCAAGGTTGCAGGATACAGGTTGTATTGAAAAGTTGATCACAGTTTTCTACACCGGCAATGAACAGTGGAATTTTAAATTAAAGACAATACCATTGTGAAAAAAAAAAAAAAAAGACAATACCATTGACATTAGCACCCAAAAATATTAAGTACTTAGGTATAAATCTCACAAAATATGTACAAAATCTGTGTGAGGAAAATTACAAAATTCTGATAAATGAAATCAAAGAACTAAATAAGTGAAAAAATATTCCATGTTCATGGTAGGAAGACTCAGTATTGTCAAGATGCCAGTTCTTCCCAACTTAATGTATAGACCCGATGCAATCCCAATCAAAATGCTAGAAAGTTATTTTGTGGATATTGACAAACTGATCCTAAAGTTTATATAAAGAGGCCAACATACAGAATAGATAACATAATATTGAGGGAAAATAACAAGATTGAGTGATGACACTCTCCAACTTCAAGACTTATTATAAAGCTACAGTAATCAAGACAGTTTGGTATTAGCAAAAGAACAGAAAAATAGATCAATATAATATAATAGAGATGTCAGAAATAGACCTATATAAATACTATCTACTGATCTTTGACAAAGAAGCAAAGATAGTCTTTTCAACAAATGCTTCTAGAACAACTGACTATGCACAGGCAAAAAAAAAAAAAGGAATCTAGACACAGATCTAACATCTTTCACAAAAATTAACTCAAAATGAATGTGTAAGACACAACACTATAAAACACCTACACAATTACATAGGAGAAAATCTAGATGACCTTGGATGTGGCAATGACTTCTTAGACCCAACACCAAAGCCATGATCCATTAAGAAAATAACTGATATGCTGGACTCATTAAAATTAAAAATTTTATGAACAAAACTGATGAACATAGGGGAAGGAAAGGAAAAATAAAATAGGATTAAAAACAGAGAAGGAAGGGCACCTGGGTAGCTCAGCTGGTAAAGCATCTGCCTTCTGCTCAGATCATGACTTCCAGGGGTGCCTGCTTCTCCTGCCCTTCCCCCTCCTCATGCTCTCTCTCTCTCTCTCTCTCCTCTCTCTCTATTTCAAACAAATAAATAAAATCTTTAAAAAAAAACAGGAGACAAATCATAAGAGACTGTTAACAAAAGAGAACAAACTGAGTGTTGCTAGCGGGGAGATAGGTGGAGGATGAGGTAATTGTGTGATGGGCATTAAGAAGGTCACTTGATATAATGAGCATTGGGTGTTATGTGCAACTAATGAATCACTGAATTCTACCCTGAATTTAATAATACATTACATGTTAACTAACTTGTATTTAAATAAAATGAAAAAAAAGAAAAAAATTAATCAAGTTAAATTAAAATTTTCTGTTTTGTGAAAGACAGTCAAGAGAAAATATATTAAAAAGACACATCAGATAAAGGACTGTTATCTAAATTAAAAAAAAAAAGAACTCTTATAACTCAACAATAAGAAAAAAAAACTAGATTAAGAAATGGTCCAAACATCTTAGCAGACCCTTCACTAAAGAAGACGTACATATGGCAAATAAGCATGGGAAAAGATGCCCCATCTGGTGTCATGAGAGAAATGCAAATTTTAAAAAAACAGTGAGATACTACTACTCACCTGTTAGGATGCCAAAATCCAAAATTATGACAACGGTAAATTCTGGTGCGAACATGAGGCAACAAGAACTTTCATTCATTGCTGGTGGGAATACAAAATGGTATGGCCATTTGGAAGACAGTTTGGCAATTTCTTTCAAAACTAAACACACTCATACCACATGATCCGGCAACTATGCTTCTTGATATTTACCTAAAAGAATTGAAAACTTATGTCCACATGAAAATCTGCACACAGACGCTTATAGCAAGTTTATTTATAATTGGCAAAACTTGAAGCAACCAACGTGCTTCAGTGAGTCAATGGATGGATAAGTAAATGATGGTATGTCCAGAAAATGGAGTAGTATTCAACGTTAATTAGAAATGAGCTCTGAAACCATGAAATAGATGAACCTCAAAATGCATATTACTAGATGAAAGAAGCCAATCTGAAAAGACTACATGCTTACTAGTCCAACTATGTGACATCATGGGAAAGGCAGTGAGTAAAAAGCTCAATGGTTTCCAGGCATTGGGAGGATGAGAAATGAATAGGAAGAGCAAGGAGGATTCTTAGGGCATTGATAATATTCTGTACAATACTATAGTAGTGGGTATTTATCTTAATACATACGTTCAGACCCATGGAATGTACACATCGAGTCAACCATAATGTAAACTAGGGACTCAGGGTGATAAAGACGCATCACTGTAGGTTAATCTGTTGTAACAAATGTAACAAAAGTGAGTGATGCTGATTGTGGGGGAGGCTGTGGTTGTGTAGGAGCAGAGAATATATGCGGAATCTTCCCCTCAATTTTGCTAGGAAATTAAAAGTCCTCTAAAAAAACTAGGTCTTTATGAAAAATTAGCTGTACTAATTATATAGCATTGCACAAATCTCTGAAAATTTGGGTTGTCTGAAATGCCAGAGGTTTATCTTACAGATTTTACAAGAAAGGATTTTTTTTTTGTTTTCTGTTGTATATACTTTTGGAATCTTTAAATAAATTAAAACAAGAGTATCATACATTACTTCATTGATATTGTTATTATTAAGATTATAACATTTAGAAAGACACATTCTGCTTATTTCCATTTCTAAATTTTTATGTTAGAGAGACAAGCATTTTCACTTGATGTCATTTAGCTTCTATTCATTCCTGCTGCTATTCTTCACAGCAGAGGGGATGAGAGCATGAGTTTTCAGGCCAGACCACCTTGGAGTGCTACCTACACAGTCGTGGGCAGAGAACTTAATACCAATTGTCCCTGTTTTCTAATGTACAATATAGAACTAAAAACAGTTTTATCAAGTCATTGGCTTGGCTTTTGGGGGTTTCTTTTAAGATTTTATTTATTCATTCATAAGAGACACTGAGGAAGGGAGGCAGAGACATAGGCAGAGGGAGAAGCAGGCTCCCTGCAGGGAGTACTATGTGGGACTTGATCCCAGGACCCTAGGATCACTATCTGAGCCGAACGCAGATGCTGAACCACTGAGCCACCCCTGCGCCCCTCAAGTCATTGTCTTGTACACAGAATTGAATATGATTATAACCGTGAACTCTAGGGACACCTGGGTGGCTCAGCTGGTTGAACATCTGGCTCTTGGTTTCAGCTCAGGTCATGATCTCAGGGTCCTGAGATCGAGCCCTGTGTCAGGCTCCATGCTTAGTATGGAGTCTGCTTGAGATTCTCTGTCTCCTCTGTTCTGCCCCCCAACCCCTGCCACATGCTCAATCTTTCTCTCTAAAATAAACAAATAATATCTTTAAAAAAAATCATGAACCCTAGTCCATAGTTACAATAATTATTACTCTTGTTATTATTACTAATATGCTGACCTATACACAAGAGACTGAGTGGAGTTATAAGCTAAAAGGAGACACTTCTTCACTTGACATTTTACACATTTATCTTGTTTTTCTGGAATCCATGCAGTTGTCACAAAATTAGAAATTCTAATTTTTTTGAGAGTTTTTTTTTTTTTTTTTTTTTTTGTCAGCAGCAATATGCTGAACACAAACTGAGAAAGAAGATCACGTATCTTAAATCAGAAAACACCTAACCTTGTTTGGTAAATAAATGAAGTCATTAACACTGACTTGGCCCGTGACCCAATAGGCCATGAGTGGGCTTTGAGAAGCACCTCTCTTTCTGAAAAACGCTCAAATTGTCCATTTCAGAAAAAGAGCAAAAAAGGGTGTGAAGTGTTTCTCCAGGGACCTCCAGATAAAAAGAAAGACACATACTTTTTTGGCACTGCTTGACTGTGTCAGATGTTCTCCTTACTGGCATCCAAGATCAGGAATTGCCCCCAACAAGTCAGTTGGCTCCATCAGTGCAACGGTTTTAGCAACAAGCTTTGGCCGTGAGATTTAACTGGAACGGTTTCATCATGCAGAATCAGTGTCTTGAATAATCAGGCTGCTTCAGTCATTTGTGGAAGATGCAGGATAATAGATCTGAGGCCTGGTTCTATCCTGAGAGTCAGTCATTTCCATAGCACCCTTGACGACCAAGCCCTCCCGTCCCAGTTCCCGCACCCATCACCGCTTCCAGGCTCAGCCACCATCAGCTGGAAAACCCTCGAAACTTAACCGCACAACCTGATTCTCCAAGCCATTTGACTATGATATAAAAGCAAATAAAAGTAATTATAATAGCTGTCTTTCAAGGGGCGAGAGTCCATTCCCAGTACGTACAATTTTAAGGCAACAAATTGAAATCAGCAGGAAGGAAACATTGACACTTCAGCTTATCTTCGTGGAGTTTTTACTATTTTTAGTTTTTCTTTGTTCCTGTATGTGCTGTAAAAACACAAAGATTGGAGCCATTCAATGCGGCTTTCTCTCTCTATGGCACTGAAACAGTAAATGAAATCTAAAGCCACTAATCTATGAATTTCCTTAATTTCAAAGCACTTTAACCTTTTTCTTTAGGTACTTAGCAAGTGGCTTCTCATTAAATGAGATTTTAAAATTTATTCTATATTACATTTAGTTTCTGCTCTTCCCCCATTATATTTTCAAATTGCTTATAACAAAGAAACTAAATCATTTCTACATTTATTTCTCTTCTTTTCAGAAATCACTTCTGCTTCAGAAATTACCCATTGTTTCTGGGAAAGAAATTAAGAGCTATTATTAAACATGCCTCAGCCAATGTACTTTATCTGTACACATGTCTAATAGGCTTGCTGTAACACAAAAAGCTTTGTTTCTTTATTTTGTCAGAACTGATGATTTGGGGGGGAAAAGGTTCATGTGAGTATTTTTTTCTCCTCCAGACTATTTCTATTTGAGGCCCATCGCAGCTTCAGAATACTAAGTTTTTAAAATGTATCTATGCAAACAGCCTCTGAAAGCCATGGTGCTTCTTTTTTACAGTAGCTCATTATCATGACTCTGTCACTTGACCTGGCCTCTTGGACGTAACATCTGAACAGTTCATTCATTCTGGACAGTTTAGAAAGGTCCTTCTTCCTATCTTGAAGTTCATTGTTCAACTTTGTGACTTTCCTACACTACACTCTTTCCAAAGAACATGATCAGTGACTTCTGAAATGTTTGCTTTGATGATTTTGTTGATGCAACAGACATACATGCCTTTGGAATTGTTCTCATTGGGCAAAACGTTTACGTACTTGAGTTGGAAAGAACCCCACACTTTAGAATTTGAAATGCAGAGAGCCTCCCGTTCAATTCTATCCTCCCAGCCGCCCATGAAACTGCAGTCCCAAAAAGTTGATGTGGATGTCGCATCGATGAAAAGTAGGGGCCTCTGCTTGGGATCAAATACTGCTTCTGCTAGTTACAAGCACTATGATCTTCCATAAGCTTTTTAACTCCTCTGTACTCTGTTATCATCATCTGTCAGATGAGAATAATATTTATGCTGTTGGTCATGTAAGGATACAAATATTAAGTGAGTAAATATATTTTCACCTAAATACTCACTTTTATTCCTTGCTTTCAATGTCTTAGAATAGTGCCTGAAACACAAACTGGATAGTACCAGTACTGTGTTCACTTAATTGTTTAAGGCAACTGTGAGAGGCTGACTAGAGGCTCCCCAAAGATGTCTGTATCACATGCAAATCCCCAGAACCTATGAATGAGTTACCTTCCATGGCAAAAGGGACCCTGTGGGTGTGATTAAAGTTAAGGACCTTGGCATGGTGAGACCATCCCGGTTTCTCCAGGCGAGCCCTAAATGTTATCACAGTGTACTTATAATAAGGAGGTAGAAGAGGATTTGGCTACAGAAAAGGAAGAAAGCCTCCTCTATTCTACTGTTCTTGGCATGTTTCCTTTCTACCTTCATGTTTATACCTCACGCTCACAATATGACTGCTACAGCTCCAGGCATCCCATTCCCTTTCAAGACATGTACCCAGAGGACCAGACAAAAATTTTTTTTTCATTGTGAGGCTTATTAATTTTTTAATCAGTGAAGGAAAACTTTCCAGAACTTCCATATAGACTTCTTCTATTTTATGGGTCAGAACTTTGGCATATGGGCATCCCTCTCTGCAAGAGAGGCTAGAAAAATGAGTAAGTGGCAAAGAGAAAGGAAACTGCTATGATTTGCTATTATCATCATTTATCTCCCGGGTTATGGGGAAATCCTAACTTCCTTGTGATCAAAAGATTCCCGTTATGAATTCTTATCACAAGGACTAAAGAGCAAATGGGAAGTTGCTTAAAGCAATAAACTGAATCTGGAACATTTTCAGACTGAAGAATTGGAATATTATAAATTCTCCAAGAATATCTACTCAAGCAACTTACATTTTAAATTTGCATATACCTCTGATTAAAATAATGTATGGATTGGAGGAAATTTAGAAAAAGAAAAGAGGACTAAGAATAAAATGAGAAATGAGTAATAAAATAGAATTTTTCATCTCTCAGAGACAATTGTGTTGGTATTTAGATAGCAAGCCTTTTTGTTTAGTTTTGTTTAACTTGATTTTTTTTTCTTGTCTCTGTAAATCATACCTTTAATACTATCTTTTTTTAAAAGATTTTACTTATTGGGATCCCTGGGTGGCGCAGCGGTTTGGCGCCTGCCTTTGGCCCAGGGCGCGATCCTGGAGACCCGGGATCAAGTCCCACATCGGGCTCCCAGTGCATGGAGCCTGCTTCTCCCTCTGCCTGTGTCTCTGCCTCTGTCTCTCTCTCCCTGTGTGGCTATCATAAATAAATAAAAATTTAAAAAAATATATTTTGCTTATTAAAAAATAAAATAAAAGATTTTACTTATTTATTCATAAAAGACACAGAGAGAGAGGTAGAGACACAGGCAGAGAGAGAAGCAGGCTCCTCACAGGGAGCCCGACTCGATCCCAGGAGCCCGGGATCACGCCCTGAGCCAAAGAGAGATGCTCAACCACTGAGCCACTCAGTCGTCCCTAATACTACCTTTTTAAACAACCTTTCCTTAGCAATATGTCATGGGTACTCTCCCACAACACTAATATCCTTGTACAATCATTTATAATGTCTATATAATGTTCTAGGCACTGTCCGCAGCATAATTGATATAATCATCTTCCATTGTCACACATTTGGATTATTTCCTGTTTGTGTTTGTTTGTTTTGTTTGTCTTGCTATTAAGCACATTTTTTGGTGGGTAAGATCTACTGCTTTAGCAACTTCCCAGCATACGGTACAGTATTATTCACTATGGGCATCCTGCTGTAACGTACATCCTTAGGACTTACTTATAACCAGAAGCCAAGCTGCTTCTTAAAAAAAAAAAAAAAAAAAAAAAAAAAAAGGATTGTATTTATTTACTCCAGGGAGACACAGAGAAAGAGGCAGAGACGTAGGCAAAGGGAGAAGCAGGCTCCCTATGGAGAGCCTGATATGGGACTCAATTCCAGGACCTCAGGGTCATGACCTGAGCCAAAGGCAGACACTCAGCCACTGAGCCACCCAGGCATCCCAGCCAAGCTGCTTCTGAAGCTTCCTCCGGAAACCTTGAGCCAAGATTTTTCATATTCACATATATGTTTGCTCTACCGTCTCAAATAGTAACACGGACCGCCAGTAGGTATTGGTGTTATGTGTGAATCATGAATTTTCTGTAAGCTTGACTTTAGTGAAGGGTATCTACCAGAGGGAGTATCTGCAGGGTTGGATAAAAATAAAGAATGGGGAAGTTTAACAACAGAGGAAAGGTCACAATAAATTTCTGCCCCAAAATTAAGGTTGAAACAAGAGCATCATTCCAGAGCAGACCCTACTTAGTGGCCTTTTGTTGTCCAAATGGCGGCTCCGGGAGGAGTGGTTTGAATCCCACTCATTTCATGGTTATTATGATGAAGTGCTGTCAATAAATAAATCAGAACTTCTAGAGCACGTAAGGAGACACAGTTCCTGCCCTTGCAGTTATGATCTAACGGAGGGTTACATACTGGTAAGAGATCAAACTCATCACTGAAGACAGTATTTTCCTCTCAGAGGGCAAGAGTTCATGAGCACCTACACGGGTGGTTTTATATCACCTGCTTGTCCTATTCTGGAAGATGGAGCTAAGAAGACCAGGGGAGAAGGTGCCTTCAAAGTTATTGAGGGGTTTCCATGAAAGAAGCAAAGGATCAGAAGTAATGATCTAAGAGATAATATTGACGGAATGATGCATGCAATATAAAATAGATGTAGCCCTTTTAAAAATACAGATAGCCACGTGCAAAGTAGGTGGTGCCATAATTTTGATTGAATTTGTTTCTACAGCTCAGTAGGCTTTGCTCAATACTACATAAAACCATTAACACTGTTAAGAGACTTCTCATACACATGTAGGGAAGCCAAAGAAAAATGCCAAGCAGGCCATAGGATTTCCTTGTAGGTTTTCTCCCAAATAAATCATGATTTAACATAAGCACGTAAATGATAATGTTTGCAAATTGTCAGTTTACAAGCAATACACATTTTCTTGAAACTTTGACTAAGGGTTTGCAGGCTTACTTGAAACGTCTTAGGGTACAAACATATGAGAAACTATTAAGAAATGTAATCTCAATTGTATCTGTCCTTTCAAACAGGCCTTTTCATTGTATTATTAAGGGAAAAGATTCCATAATAATTTCCCTGATGTGTTAATTATTTGGTTTTTGAAACCAAGTTGTGTATGCCTGTATATACTAAAAAGGAAAAATAGGTTGTGTGCTTTACTGTTTATTTTTCCTTCAAGATTTATTGGGTGTATTTCAAAGTTTTAAGCTAAAATCTGTCATCTCATTTAAACATGTTTCTTATCTGGGCTGTTTTAGTCCTCTAACACCGTAGAGCCCCAGGCAAAGAGAATTACTTGTTCTATTACAATTACAATTGTATTGTATCCAATTAGTATAATAAAAGATGTATGGTGTTCATACAATTTTAAAAATTGGTTTTATTTGTATTTTCTTAGATGATTTTGCTGCCGGTAAATTCTTATTGGAAGACAGCTGAATAAAATATAAAAACTTTCAGAAGCATGCTAATTCTATTTTTGGATTTGTGCTACATGTTAAATTTTAGCCCATTTTAAGTTTTAATAATGTAAAAGGTCAAATACTCAATGCAGTGCACTTTTTCGTGTCTGCACTAAATGCCACATTAATCTTAGTGTAATTAATGGGCTTACCCTGTATTTATTAAGCAAGAAAATAGGATTATTTCCCTCAGAACCCATGAACCTAGCAGAATAATAGATAAGAAACATAAATTTTGCGGCTGCTGCCCTGACTGAAAACAAGCTACACAAGCCCAAATAAATTCCTTTTTGGTTTAATTTTCTGGGATCCAAAATTAGAGTATAAATCCCTGTATCAATCACTGTAGTCCCATTATCGTCAACCTTAAGGATCAATATTTTACAAGGCAGGGTAGGTAATTGGAGATTCACACCACTAGGCAGGTTATTACATACGATTATTATGTTAAATGACAAGCTCATTCAGGAACCGGATTGCATGCAAATTGGCTTTTATGTCTCTACAAATTTCTAAAATGTAAACACTAGCCATTCATCATATACTTAAATGGAAATTAGAACCAATGCTGGAGTCACACCAAGCTCGAGGTCAGGAGGTGCTGGTGGATAGATCCTGAGCTCCTTGGTCAGTCCTTGGCAGGAATGCCAAACTACAGTTTTATGGGCAGTTGACAGTGATCACTATTGTTAATCTCAATCACAAATGGTCAAAACCTAAGGAAATTTAGAAATTATGTAGACCTATAGTGGTCCCCGAATGAGACACATCAGCATCACCAGGGAGCTTGTTAGAAAGACAAATTCTTGGGCATTCCCCACCCTCCCAAGACCTACTGAATCAGAAAATCTAGTGGTGGGACCCAGGAGTGAGTGTTCAGCAAGCCCTTTGGGTCATTCTGAGGAATGGTTGAATTCCAGGCAATTTGGCCTCATTGTGTCCGGTTTTGTGAGTGACAAGAAGACACAATTATTGGACGGTGAAGTCAGAGACAGAGTGGCCAGATCTGGGGGTAGGGGGGGAAGAGAAACATGGGGATGGGAGGCGGGTGTAATTTCTCTCCTCTACTGAAGCTGCTGCAAACATGGCAATCAAGTCTGACATGCAAGACTGAAAGGGGGGAAAGGAGCTGGACCAGCTTTGCTCTGCAGCAAACCACAGGTGTCTTGGCACCCCGAAAGCAAGGCAACCAGAAGATAAAAGGAAGGGAGGAACACCACTGGTCATGGTCACGGTCACACAGAATTACAAGTGGGGACAAGGAGAGAGGACAAGCCTTGCCTCTATTCACCCTCATGCATTCCATCTAGGATCTGAAACTCATCAAAGAAAAAGATTTAAATTAAAAATAATAATAATGCTTGATAGAGATAAGTGCTAAAATTAGTGCTGAAGCAATTAACTGGGGCTAGGAATAAAGTCTGACACATCTGCAATGTTAATGTGATTAGTGCTTCAACTGTTGGTTTTGTGTTTTGTTTTGTTTTGTTAAGATTATTTATTTTGGAGGGAGAGAGAGGGATGGATGGGGAAGAGCAGAAGGAGAGGGAGAGAGAATCTCTGGCAGACTCCTGGTTGAGTGCAGAGCCTGATGGAGGGGCTCAATCCCATGACCCTGAGATCATGACCTGAGTGAAACCAAAAGCCAGACACTCAAGCTACTAAGCCATCCAGGTGCCCCCTGCAACTCTGTTTTTATACTAAGGTCATTCTTGGACTCAAGAATTAAGTTGCAGGAATTAATTGTTTAAATAAAAGCAAATATAAAAAATAAAATAAAATAAAATAAAATAAAATATAAAATAAAAGCAAATGAAGTAACAGGCGACTGAAAACCTTACAATAATCACATTTTTCTTTATTCTATATAGATATAATTTAGGAGCAACTCTGAGATTTCTGATATTTTACAGTTAGTGACCTAAAAACTGAAATTTCATAGGGTTCAGTCTTTTTACCTAGACAGACAGATAAGCACATCCATGTAGAAAAAGATATAATTTGAGACTTTTCGTTATTTGGTTAAAGTTTGTTTTGTTCTCATTATCTGTTTCATTGATTAAATATAATCTTCACAGCTGAAAATTTATCCAATTGTATTTTCTAGGCTACATTTTATATCCTCTAGGATCCATCAGAAATACTCATTTCTGTGAATATGATTGTTATCCGAAAATAAGACACTGTAACTTAGAAAGAGACAAAGAGGGGGGCCTGGGTAGTGTAATCGGTTAAGCATCGAACTCGGTTTCCACTCAGGTCATGATCTCAGGGTCCTGGGATTGAGCCCCTGACCCCCTGACCCTGGCTCCACGCTCTTTGGGGACTTTGCTTGAGATTCCTTCTACCTCTCCCCCTCATGCTCTCTCTCTCTCTATCTGTCTCTGTCTCACAAATAAATAGATCTTTTAAAAAAATAGAAGAGAAAAAGAATAAATCCGAATATATTAATTTTAATACCAGTTTTAGAAACAGATCAGACATCTTAAATCCTCCATTCAGTGATTTAAAAAAATAAAATAAAATAAAATAAAACATGAAACAAGCTCCTGAATCCATTAGGAGACATTCCCCAACCCCATTGCTCCTTGTTTGTGCTGCTGAAGAATCAAATTCCAGACGTTAAAGGCACATGGCATTGCCAGGGCCCTTTCCAAATCTGATGTATGGACATCAGAATGACAGCAGCTGCTCCTATATCTCTCTCTGCCAGTAGAATTTACCCTTTATATCTCATGTGCAATGTGTTCCTCTTCCAAAAAATAGGAACTGTGCATAATGAAAGTCGTGACCACACATATCATTATAAATAAACCCATTCCCCATGAGCAAACTAGTGGATTTACTACTCAGCCTTAAGCAGATTTGCAGGGGATGGATTCTGGTTTGTGACCAGACAGGTTGGAGATTTGTTATGTTGGGGCATCTTCCTCCATGATAATAAACATAAGCAACTCATGTGTATGGGAAATCTACAGGAGTAAGTGTCATGCCAAGAACTCCCCATGCATTGCCCTTTGGAAAATACTTACCACTTAGCGTCAGCCCTAAGGCAAATGTCATTCTCCCTGTTTGAAAAATGCAAAACCTGGTGGCCTTCGAATGACCGCCAGTTAAACCCAGATCTGTCTGTGTGCAGACTTTATGCTTGAGCTTAGAATTTGCTAACTCTAGAGGAGGTCACCTTTGGAGCTGTTGCTGTGGGACCTGTCCCTGAGCACTGAATGCCAGACAAGACAAAGAAGATGAGAAGGCCAGAGCTACATGGTCCAGCAGCGAGACAGCAGCAGGGTGGTATCTCATCAAAAGTTACAGCAATGTTGGGACACCTGGGTGGCTCAGTGGTTGAGTGTCTGCCTTTGACTCAGGGCGTGATCCCAGGGTCCTGGGATTGAGTCCCACATCAGGATGCCCACACAGAGCTTGCTTCTCCCTCTGCCTGTGTCTCTGCCTCTCTATGTGTATCTCTCATGAATAGATAAATAAATAATAAAGTAAAAAAAATAAAGTTACAGCAGTGTCTACCAGTAGGAACATGAAGAAAACCCCAAAGGGAAAATCTTCGGCCTTCAGGGCTTTCTTCACAGAGAACAGATTCTCACACGTTCCTTTCTGCCCAGGAAGTAGTAAGTAGACTTGCAACTTCAATACACACCAGAGGGTGTTCAAATTAAATTTAATGGTGTGATGTTTTAACTATTCTTGCATAATTTAAGTTGGTTTTTATTTCTGTGATTATAGAGTCTAGTCCATTTATTCCTCCTTCTCTCATGAAAGACGTTATACAGCTGGGGTAGCCATTCAGTGAACGTCTGGGTCTTCAACTGTTTCAAATGTCTATTCATTTTGAGTGTGATCCATCTTACTTTGTAAAAAAACTCATCGTTTACTTAAATAGGAAAAAGTAATAATAATTTTTAAAATGATCCTTTAGGCTCTTTGGCCCTAAAACCAATGGCTCCAGAACTTACCACAGTCAGTGCCATCTCAGTTAACTCAGGTTGCCATAACAAAAATACCATAGACTCAGTGGCTGAAACAGGAGAAATCCATTTCCCCACAGTTCTGGAGGCTGGAGTCAGCATGGTCAGATTTGGGTGTTTTCCTGCCTTGCAAATGGCCCCCTTCTTGCTGTGTGCATCATGGCCTCTCCTCAAGTCTGTGGGGAGACAGAGGGAGAGAGAGAGACATCTCTTCCCCTTCTAAAGCCACCAATCCCATCTGATTAAGACCTAACCCTTATGATTTTATTCAATCTCAATTACATCCTAAGAGCCTTTCTTCCAAATCAACCACACTGAGGGTTTGGGTTTCAGCAAGTGAATTTGGGGGCTGCATATCAGGCCACAGCTGCATTCAGCCCAGGACCCGAGACATCACATGCTGAATGCAAGAGAAGCTTCCATCACAGGATGCCAATGTCAGCATCCGGGGGAAACGCACTAGGTGCCCTGAAGTCAGTCATGAGTTCTAAATCTAGACTAAAACAAAGGCGTATGTAAGCTAAGAAAGCTTGCCAAAATGAGAATTCTGAAGTCTGGAGCATTTTTTCCAGAACTGAGAACTCAGAGTCCTCAGAGGAGACCCCAAACCAAACAAGCACCATACACACCCGTCCCCCACAAGTACCTACTGAGGACCCCCACTTCAAGCTGAGGACTTGTGAACTGTGAAGACCTCAGAACCTCCTGAATCATGAGATTCCACCAGAATGCATGCATTCTGAGCCCGCGAACTGGCCGTTTTGCAGCTGTAGCTTTCCCAGAATCCCCGCAGTTGGCGGGACTACTTCCAATGCCGTTGTAGGGTGTCCTGAGACCCTTAAGTGGGAGGAAGGTGGGGGGATATGCCTGAGATGAGTGATCTTGTTAGTAGTGGATAGACTTGGATAGCCTTCTGTATCAGATAGGACTCAGGCAGAGAGGCAGAGCCAGGAGGAGAGATATATTAAGAGACATTGCAAAGAACTGGTTTATGTGATTGGGGCGGGGGGGGCGGGGCTCGACAAGTCCAAAATTCAAGGCCAGGCCGTGGATAAGACCAGCTGGAGATCTAGGATGGAACTGGAAACCACAGTCCATGAGCAGAACTCCCTCACCAGGAAATTCGCAATACTGCTGTTAAGGGCTTTCAACTGATTTAACCAGACCCACCCAGGTTATCTAGAATAATCTTCCTATCTATGGACTGTAAACATACCTACAAAATACCACAGAGCAACACTTGATTAGAGTTTTTTATTGAATAACAGGGCTGTAGCTTTGCCAGATTTCCACCTGGAAGAACAATCCCAGCCTACAAGCATTCTCTGTGCTTTGAGAGGGCTACCAGGTGCCACTGCAAAAACAAGCTACGTGAGGCCAAACTATTAAAAGCTCCATAGTCACCTCCTAAGGAAACACTGAAAAAGTCATAACCCTGGCATCTGGAGTAATCACTAGGAGTTACACAAGCCTCCAGTGTCACCAATGAAATCCAAGTGCTAATTCCTATCTGGCTTCCCTGCAGAAGACTAATGGAAGAGCTCAATGAAAGTGTGTATAAAAATACACTAAAAACAAAAGTTTTACACACCTATAAGGGAGTTTCTGGTTTTACATTGTTGGTGTTGGTATCAGAGAATGTATGTTATTTTGGAAGCAAGTAATGTTAGAAATAGGGCATTAGGCAACAGCATTTCACCAGGAGTAAACCCTCCAGTCTCTGCTCCTTTTGTTGGTTTCCACACATTTCTTAATTTTAACCTGTGTCACTCAATCTAGCCAACAGTTATCTTAGTTTTAGGATTATGACCATCTGTTTCAGCAAGTGTATTTCTCAATGGGTGAAGAGTATTCATGAAATGAAAAAGGCCTGGACAAAAGTATTTCATAGATATGGATATCCAAAGCATTTAAATGTTACTGCTTCTCATCAAACAAGCAAGCAGACCCTTATATTCTGTGATCCTGACTGTGAAAAAGTATGAATTGCTTCTTCCTCAGGACTCACTGCAACTTGCCCAAGATCCATATTTATTCCAGCACATATAACTGCAGAGACCGGATGGGATTTCTGGGAATGATATTCACCACCAGCTAGGAGCCTACACTAATCTCCACACTGACACCTCAAATCTCAAGTATCTAAATGAACACAAGTTATTATACTTTGTAGTTTCTGCTCATAGGAAAATACATATAATTTAAAACATTTAAATATAATATATATTTTGGATATATGCAGACCTAATGAGTATTTCTAAGGTAGAGATTGTTGATAGAAAGCAGAAGGTAGGATAGAATGCATAATTATGCAAGACATTGACGAATTTTTCCCAAAAATGCACACCTCAATGCACACCAAGCAAGAATCGAGCTGCCTCTGCATGGATTAGCTGCATAGATTAACACAAAGAATGAAGATTAGGAGGGATGTTTAAACTTGAGTTTAGTGTTTTTATATCATATTTCTCTCCATGCAGATATTTAAAATTGTGCTAAGTTGTATATTTAAACATACAGATGCAATATGTAAACATCAGTGGAAACTATTATTATACTAAAAGGGCAAATCATTCAAAAGTTTATAAAGATCAGAATAACATAATCACTGGCATTGTCTTTGTTACATTTTCACATTTTAATCAATAGAAGCCTGTCAACCGTCCTGTGAAAATTACACCTACTAGTTAAAATGTTCTAGAATCATGAAGCAAGGCCATAATTGAATGTTATCAATAGGACAGAGCATGTAAAATTCTCACCTTGCTTCTCAACACCCCTGTGCCATACTGCCCGTGTGGGCCACATTTCTGTGCTTTCCGTCACACATTCCAGCAGTCAGCAGTGGGATGTTCTAAAATACACTGTGACTGCATCTTCTTGGTTCAGTTCAACTGGCTGTCACAGAGGAGAGGAAAAAAAAAAAAAACTATCTTAACAAAAGAACTTTGATAAAAGATATAGTCACCAATGAATCATCTCCCAAATGTTAACCATCACAGCTTGTAAGCTATTTACCCTGTAATCTCTTTATTTTCTGTCTTTAAAGTATCCTATTGTGGTATGGTAGTAGTCTTTTAGAGCAATTTTAAGGGGCAGCAAATCTTTGAGAACAATTTTCCATATTCAGAATTAAAGCATGCTTCACTGTTTTTAACAAAGGCTCTAACAGGATAAAAGCTTCATTTGAAAACCACAGGAATCATTCATTTTCTCTGCTTTGTGTTTGTCCTAAAATAAATGTTTCTTTCTTCCTTGTGAAAACCAAATGAGCTCTCTGATTTTTTTTCACATTCCATCTTTATATTTGACAGCATGCTATTGCTTTAAAAAAAAAAAATCATCAGAAGCAAAGACCCTCCCCATCAAAACAATAGCAGCAACAAAAATGTGTGTACCTTATTAAGAAATAACTCAGACAGTTCTCAGATGACTGGATTGTCTTTATTGGAAATTAATTTTCATTAACAATTATTTCAATCCTAAGAATTTGAGTGATAAGAGGGCCACTAATCTAATTTTCTATTCTCTAGCGAAAACAACATTGTCATATTCACTCTTTCTTTCTCATGTGTGATGGAATTTTTTCAGCTCACTCTAAGAAACTGTCCTTTTTGGTCACTATCATATAAATTATGTCATTCAGGCATGATGTGTCCTTCAGATAAGGGAAGATTTCACGGAAACTTAGCAGAGTCTTACTAAATAATGAGTCAGTATAAAATCCAACAAAAATTCAAAGGCACTACCTTAGCATGGGAATCATTACATATCACTATTTATTAGCATTGCCAAGAGCATGGAGTGTCAGAGATTTTACCTACCTGCAAGCTAGCAAGTCAGCCTGCCGCAGCATCACAGATCATGGCAGAAGATGGAAGACTCCTGAATCAGAGACTAAGGGTGTTTTATGACTCACAGAAACAGTATTAGCCAGAGTACCAGCATTTATGTTGGTTTCCTGAGTCCCAAATCTCACAGGGAGATGTAAAGAGGGTCAGGAGACACCTACACATGAAAGAGGTTGTGTTACTGGAGACGAACCACAGAAGTTTAGGGAACCCCAGTGTTTTATAATGGGCAATAAATAATACAGCCTGAACTTTGTCTCAGAGAGAGACATCTTTTTGGCACTGTAGATAAATAAACCTCTTCTTTCTTTCAGAAACAGACAGTATCTCCATTTGTATAGCTGTTTGCTGTACAAATATCCTTGAAAAGATAATCCAGAATAAAGGCCGTCAATGTCTCTGCTGCAAAACACTCAAAGATGCAAGAGCTCATGGAGAATTGTCTACCAACAAACTTTCACTGCATGGGTCTTCTTTCTTCATCAATTAGTCCACTTGTTAGGGTCAATGCATTACAATGAGCCAGAAATAATGATTTTCTTATTCTCATAGTTATACATTTTGGGGGCACGTGGGTGGCTCAGTCAGTTAAACGTCTGACTCTGGGTTTCAGGTCAGGGCATGATTGCCCTGTTGTGGGATCGAGCTCTGCGTCGGGCTCTGTGCTCAGTGCAGAGTCTGCTTCAGGTTCTCTTTCCCTCTCCCTCTCCCCCATGCTCTTGCTGTCTCTCTCTCAAAGAGATAAGGAAAATCTTTAAAAATTTTTTTTAAAAAATAAAGAATACATTTGAGAATCACATTTCACTTTATTATTATTTACATTTTCATCTCAAAAAAGATTGTAATTTCCTCCATTAGACAGGACGAGGCTATATAATTATATTATTGTGATTCAACAGATAATTATTGACTATCTAGGATGTGCAAGGCAGTATGTGGGACATCTATACTTCTGTGTTCTACTCTGCACAAGGAGTGAGCTGCTGCATGCATTTTTCATAGTTTTACTCATTAATATTCACTGAGTACCTGCTGTGAGCTGGCATTTTACATGACTCCAAAGACACAAAGGTAAATAAGCTTCCTTTCCTCAAGTTTAGTATAAGCTCGTAGAGGAGACACAAAAATAGAGTAAGAGATGAGACAGACATATACAGGTGGTGCTAAGGAAGCACAGTAGAGTGGCTTCTGACTCAGGCAGCTGACATGTTGAGCAGGAATGGGTAAGCCTTCCTCGGTGGATTCTTAACCTAAAAATAGGAATTAACCCAATAAGAGATGAGTACAAATGACCAGAAGGGTGGGCATTCTAGTAGAGGAAGAAGCCTGTGGTTTAGAAAGCCTGCTCTCTTTGTGAATTTTCTATTAGAATGTTAGAGCCGAGGGTGTGAGGGAGAGACTAGGGAAATGGTGCTGGAGAGGGAAGGGCAGCTCACATCACAAACAGTCCCTGGGGGGTATTCCGATACATTTACACACATAGAGAAAAAGAGTGTAAGGGTAACAATTTGGTTAAAAGGAAGCCCTGGAGGATTTGTCTTGAAGCCATGTTGGTATGCAGAAACCATGTTTTTACATAGATTTTTATAGGAGAGGAGTGGAACTGATGAATTTTATACATGGCAGTTAATTAAAGAAGAGCCCCCAAAATCATACCCTTGTCATCCCCATTGGGAATCTTAAGTACTAGGCTAGGAAGTTTGCATTTATCCCCCACCACCATCAAAAAAAAGTATGTAGGGGAGAGATCACCACACCTTCATAATCATTTTGGCAACTATTAGGTGACAGCATTGTCAGGAAGCCCAGTTGGGTGGCTAGAGCCATAAACCTGATGACAAATTCAAGGTAGAGGTAGTGAGCATGAAGGAGTTAAGTGGAGCTAAGAGGATTGAAGGAGGTAGAAGCAACAGGACTTGCTGACTGATGGAGGGGAGATGATGGAAAAGTAAGGAGACCACAGTGGCCCCCAGTGCTTCGACATGGGCTGTTAGGTTGATGGTGCCATTCACTGAGTACAGAAGGGAAGGGAAACAGGGTGGAGAAGAAGGATTGGCTCAGCTTTGAAATATTGCTTCTCGGGCAGCCCGGGTGGCTCAGCAGTTTAGCGCTGCCTTCGGCCCAGGGTGTGATCCTGGAGACCCGGGATCGAGCCCCACATTGGGCTCCCGGCATGGAGCCTGCTTCTCTCTGTGTGTGTGTCTCTCATGAATAAATACATAGATAAATAAAATAAATAAGTAAAAAGAAATATTGCTTCTCAGTAATAGACAAGTTTTTGCTTCTCAATCATGCTCTCCTATTCAATGGGTGACATGCCGAGCTGGAGAGGCACAAAGGTTTTCTTCGTTCTAAAAGCCTCTGGTTCTCTGTCTCTGGGTGATAAGATGCTGCTCTCAGGTTTCAGGCTTTTGGGCTCACTCCACCAAGAATCCCAGAGAAACTCACCTCCCCCCCCCACCCCGCTCCATTTTTTGGCGGGGGGAAATCTTTTCCATTTATCAGAACTTAATTGTTTAGCAAATTAAACAATATCCAGAAATGCATCTAAATAAAAGGCAAACAAACTGAAAGTGAACATAGTGTATTGGGATTGAGTCTATCCATTGGTGTAGTTACATTATCTTCACAACCCTGGGGTGGTCACTAGGATTATTCTCATTTTACAGATAAAGAGGAACTAAAGTTGAGTTACAGGGTCAGAACTCAAAGTCAGGTCTATCAGGCCCCACATCGTGTTCTTCAACATTGTCCTGGGTTCCCCATACCATCTCGCTACCAAATTTCTAAAAGGGATGGTCCCATTTGCCATCTCAGTCCCATTCCTACAGCTGCCAGAACTGCTTACATTTTCTTTGTTGGAAGTCTGTTCAAGTCTTTTTTTTTTTTTTTAAGATTTTATTTATTTATTTATTAGAGACACACAGAGAGAGAGAGAGAGAGAGAGAGAGAGGTAAAGATACAGGCAGAGGAAGAAGCAAGCTCCATGCAGGGATCCCAATATGGGACTCGATCCCGGGTCTCCAGGATCATGTGAAGTCTGTAGGTCTGGCAGTATCAGCAGTACTGTGTCCCATCCCTGGACCGCCAGATGTTTCTTTCACAACTGGGAGGAAAATATTTCCTATGCATCCAAATTTATCTCTTCAATTTTCTTTCAAAGAATTACTAACTTCTAATTCTCTCCTGATTCAAGGAAGTAAAAGGGCCTAGTACTAATAACTTCATAGGGCCAAATTTATGTAATGCTAACACCCTGTTTATGGGGTACCTGCTAAATGTGATATCCCATGCTGGTCACCTTAGATACACCATCTCATTAAATGCTGTCAGGTGTCACGAGCTCATTTTATAGGTGATGATACTAAAGTTTGGAGTGGCTAAGGACCTGCCATGGTGCCCACAGCTGAGAGCTGACTGAGCCTGTGTTCAAACTAAACTTACCTGACTCCATAGCCACTCATGAGGGCTACTCATAATGACTTACAATTCAGCATAATTTTCTCAAAAATTACACAAATACTTAAAGGGAAATATTCTTACACTGTTGGTGGGAATGCAAACTGGGGCAGCCACTCTGGAAGACAGTATGAAGGTTCCTCAAAAAATTAAAAATAGAACTACCCTATGTCCCAGCAATTGCACTATTAGGTATTTATCCAAAGGACACAAACATAGTGATTCAAAGGGGCACGTGCATCCCAATGTTTATAGCAGCAATGTCCATAATAGCTAAAATATGGAAAGAGCCTAGACAGATGAATGGATAAAGAATCTGTGATATATATAGATATATATATATAGATATAGATATATATATATAGATATATATATATAGATATATATTACTCAACCATCAAAAAGAATGAAATCTTGCCATTTGCAATGACCTGGATGGAGCTAGAGGGTATTATGCTAAGTGAAATAAGTCCGTCAGAGAAAGACAATTATCATATGACCCCACTCGTGTGGAATTTAATAAACAAAACAGATGAACACAGAGAAAGAGAAGGAAAAATAAGATGAAAACAAGAGACAAACCATAAGAGACTCAACTTGAGGAAACAAACTGATGGTCGCTGGAGGGGAGGTGGGTGGAGGGATGGGGTAATTGGGTGATGGGCACGTGATGTGATGAGCACTGAGTGTTATATGCAACTGATCAATCACTAAATTCTACCCCTGACACTAATAATACACTATGTGTTAATTAAATTGAATTTAAATTTTAAAAAATCAAAAAAACTACACATATACTTGAAAATATAATAAAGAAACAGGAGTATTGAAAACTTAAAAATGTAATAATGGCAAAACAAACCCTTTTCATCTTTGGTGCCAGCAGCTGGTTCTCTTCAATCTGTGTGAAAAATGCTATAAAAGAAAGTAAAAGGAGAAAAGGGAAAGGAAGGAATTCATTGGAAACAAGAGGATTCTACTTTCTCTAATGTCAGCATGCTCCGGGTACCTGCCCTGCATAACTCCATAGAACTCCTGCATGACACTGGCTGCTTGTCTCCACTGCCACGCTCTCCTCCCCTAAGAGATTCTTTCATCATCATTTCATTGGACTTATGTTTGGAATAAGCTGTCTGAAAAAGGAAAAAGATGTCTTTAAGTCAGATCATATATGCCTGAAGATCCAAAGTTGCAATCTTTGGACAACAGTGCTACCGACCTGAGCTACTCACATCTGCATCCAACCGAAGCAAAGCAAATAGGAAATGTTCTCCCTTTGGCCAGACTTGTCTTAAGTAACAATAAAATTGTCTTTTAAAATTTTTAGCAGGAACAATTTCTGACCCCTTCAGGCCGTGCCCCCACTGTGAATCCAGGCCGATGTGTTAGCTAACACATAATTGATAGCTAATGAAAGAGACTAGTGCCACCTTTCTTTTATTTTTTTTTTTGGCAGAGTCACATTAAGATTAAAGCTCCTGGGGATCCCTGGGTGGCTTGGCGGTTTAACACCTGCCTTCAGCCCAGGGCATGATCCTGGAGTCCCTGGATCGAGTTCCACATTGGGCTCCCTGCGTGGAGCCTGCTTCTCCCTCTGCCTGTGTCTCTGCCTCTCTCTCTCTCTCTCTCTCTCATGAATAAATTTAAAAAATCTTAAAAAAAATAAAATTAAATTAAAGCTCCACAAGGACTGAATGATGTCATGTTTTGAAAGAGTTAAACTCAGGATTTAATTCTTTTCATCTTGGTGTCAAGAAATGACAAATGACCCTTTAACTTCAACTGCTTTTGTACTTAGAAAAATCTCCCAACTCAAACTATTTTCTAAATATCTTTCTAGAAAGTGTTTTTTTATTTTTTTTTTAATATTTTATTTATTTATTTAGGATAGTCACAGAGAGAGAGGGAGAGGCAGAGACACAGGCAGAGGGAGAAGCAGGCTCCATGCACCGGGAGCCTGACGTGGGATTCGATCCCGGGTCTCCAGGATCGCGCCCTGGGCCAAAGGCAGGCGCCAAACCGCTGCGCCACCCAGGGATCCCCATAGAAAGTGTTTTTTTATACTTATTTTTTTACTGACTCTTCAAAGTCTTTATTCTCATGTGTAGTGTAGATAAGAACATAAACTAATACATTTCTTCAAAGAACTAGCCCAATTTCCCAGTACCAGATTTTTTTTTTAACTTGATAGAATTGTAGAGACTTGCAGGTAGAGAGGCATAAAGAGGCAAACATAAACCTTTTCTGTCTTTGACTTAGCTAAGATTTAGAAAAATTTAATTTTTATACGATTTACCAATTTACATTGTTAGTGTTATTATTTATGTAAACATAAATGGTTTGCCTCAAAATATCCTTACACTATGGCAGCAGTGAACATAAAGGGAATTTATGTTCCCACTAACCAACTAACTAACACTAACCAACTCATTGTCATGATGTAATCCAAGAACAATCCAGATGGTTTATTGATCATAACTTTCAAAGAGTTACCATCCTGTCCAATTAAGTGATTGTTAAATATAAAAGCAAACAAATGATAAAAACTAATGTTTCTGATTTTCACAATTATGAAATGTAAGTCAAACATATAAAGAGATACAGACCCTTAGAAAAAAATAGTGAGTATCCAATTCTTACAGTTAAGTATTATGAAGCACAAAGCAGATTATCCTGTGCTCTTCTGAAAACCAAGATAACTGTGGAATTAAAGGGAAAAAAATTATGAGCCTTGCTTGGACCCTTGCCTCTAAGATTTGTTTTTGTTGTTTGCAAAACCATGCCCTTTTCTTTGACCATTTTGATACCCATAGGTAGAATTAACCTTCTGGGGTCAGTGAAGAGTTTTGAGCCAGGCAGCTTGAGTTCCAGGGTCCCTGTCTGTGTCCCTGAGAGCACTGATCCTACAGGGCTACCAGGTGGATTAAATAAATCAGCATTAAGTGAAGTGTCTCACGCTTCCTGGCACATTGTTAGTGCTCAATAAATTTTAATGATCAGAATCACCCAGAGCCTGGCACTCTGCTACTTGGTGTGTGATTATGCCCAACCCAAAGTCATTTGGTGAGTGTGAGGACCGGCCTTAAAAACTGTACTCTCCATCACTGCCCTGCTTTGCCTGTTTTGAGTGAAATTAGTGCAGGCAACACGACATTATAAAACGGTGAGTGTTCTAAATAGAAATTATTTGGTCTTTGACATTAGAACTTAATATGAAAAACAATTGATAAAAATATATTTTAATCTCCCATACAATGAGAGTAAAATAAAAATAATTCATTAACTGAAACTACAAGAGGTTAAGATGATGACTTTTGTTGCTGCTCATTGGGTACAATGATAACACTATGCCTAATAAGGATTGCTCAATCTGCCTAGAAAAGTAACTTGGAGTTTTTGCAGCAGTTTCTCATAAAACGTAAGAGATGTCAACAGAATTATTCCTTTGTCCTATACTCCTTGACTCCATTTTCATAAACCTTGGATCTCTTATTCTCTATTTATCTGGATATTTACACTACTAATACTGTGTTCTAATACAGACATGTTGCAATAACTACTCTCCAGGAAGTGCTACTAACAAGACAGTTGTCTAGGTTGCAGATTTCTAGGTTCTGAAATTGCTGTGCATACTTTATTCATTGTGTAATTCAGAATTTAGAATATTGAATTTAATTAAATGCTAGCAAGTATTTCTGTAGAACTTTCTCAATGAGAATGAACCTCTCAACTCCCCAGCAAACCGGCTAGTCTGGTCTCAGTCTTATATATACATCAGTAGCAGCAGTTTTCAACTTTCCTATTGGACCTGGAGGAATACTGATTAGTTGGAGAAAATGGAGAAGAATTATAACAAAATCCTAGGTAGTGTGCATAAAACCAGAGGCATCTTTTTATCTTTGTAGTAGACTTCCATGAGAATTTTTTTTTTCTATCAGGGCTACATTTTATCCACCGAATGTGTTAGGATGCAAAAAGGGTTGAGAATAGCTACTCCACCATCCCGTTCAATGAGATTTTGAAACACACTTCTCATCCAATCACTTATTAAAATCGTTCAAAAGCTTCCTGTCACCTGTAGAAAAAATATCCAGTCTGTTGATCAGGATATAACTGTCCATGACGTGTCCCCTCTCCACCTCTCAGTCTCATCTGCTACCACTCGCCATTTGGATTTTTTATATTCACTATTGGCACAATGAGGGTCATAATTCGTAATGGTAAGATGTAAGGAGTTTGAAAGCCATGATGATTTGGCATTGTGTTCTTATACTCACAAAGGAGATATTTACAAATATAAGAAGACAAAAATTCCATTTGTGATTATTGGAATGTTGCCCAGATCTCTGAAAAATCAGCCCAATCAGTCATTAGAAGGAAAAGCTTTAGGCAAACTTCTACAGAGAATGAGATTAAAAATCAGATCTTTATACATACAGATGGCCAACAGACACATGAAAAGATGTTCAACATCACTCATCATCAGAGAAATGTAAGTCAAAACCACGATGAGATATCACCTCACACCTGTCAGAATGGCTAAAATCAACAACACAAGGAACAACAGGTGTTGGTGAAAATATGGAGAAAAAGGAACCCTCTTGCACTATTGATGGGAAGGCAAATCAGTACACCTACTATGTAAAACACTATGGAGGTTCCTCAGCAAGTTAAAAATAGAGTTATTCTATAATCCAGCAATTGCACTCCTGGGAATTTACCCGAAGTGTACAAAAATACTCATTCAAAGGGAGTGCACTCTGTTTATAGCAGCATTATCCACAATAGCCAAATTATGGAAACAGCCCAAATGTCCGTCAACTTATAAATAAAGAAGATGATGTAATGGTACATTACTCAGCCACAAAAAAGGATGAAATGTCACCATTTGCAATGACATGGATGGAGCTAGAGAGTATGATGCAAAACAAAAAAAAGTCAAAAACAAATACTATAGGATTTCACACATATGTGGAATTTAAGAAACAAATAAATGAACAAAGGAGGAAAAAAGAGAGAGACCAAACAAGAAACAGAATCTTAGCCGTAGAGAACAAACCTACAGTTACCAGAAGGGAGGTGGGTGGGGGACACAGGTTAAATAGGGGATGGGGATTAAAGAGGGCACTTGTGATGTTGTAGGGGAGGGTGGAATCACTGTATTGTACACCTGAAACTGATATTATATTGTGTGCTATTTAGAATTTAAGTAAAAACTTTAAAAATATAAATAAAAACCGAGTATTTGTCAGGCACTAAGCAAATTTAATTTTTAAGATTTTATTTGTTTATTCATGAGAGACACAGAGAGAGGCAGAGAGAAGTAGGAAGCCCAACGTAGGACTCGATCCCAGGACTCCAGGATCAGGACCTGGGCCCAAGGGAGGCACTCAATCACAGAGCCACCCAGGCATCCGACAAAATTTTTGACACGTATGCCCCAACTCATTTCAGAAGTCCTCAGAGCAAATGCAAGCTTAACCTTGTATCTATGGCAGAATAAAGCTGTGCTACACTATATGAAAACCTGATAGGAAATTTGAAACAGCTTCATTAACGTTCCTCATATTTAGTCTAAGCATGTTGCAAACTTCCTCCTAGGTAAACTGATGTGACATTCAGTAAATTTCTCTGTAACGTATCTGTTGTAACTCAAATCTCTAAGTATATATTGTATAGGGAAGTCTCATTGCTATGACAAAGTGGGTTTTTTTTGCATTAGTTTAAATTTTTTAGGGAAGAATTATAGCAAATAAAATTTTCCACTGTCTCCCTAAGACATCATCTGAGGGACAGTCAGCCGATACATATTCTTGTTATTGATCTGTAGATTAATGTGACTTTTCAGTAAATTTGTTAAAATACCTCAGACTGTAGTTCTGGAGATCTCTACCTGAACTGGAGTATTCTACTTCATGATCTTAAATAGTCCCTTGATTGTTTAAACTGTCTGCAAATCATATGTTCAAAATGAAAACAAAGATATATCTATATATCGTTTTTATTAACATCATATTTAAAATGTTATAACTGGATCTTTAAAAATAACAATGAAATATTTACAATTCAATAACTAAATAATTGAATTTTTCATTACATAATATTTCCCCATTCCTCATTGATCAACATTAATGAATTTTCATTCTAGGGATTCTCTACACCTCATACTATATTTCAACTTAGATTATTACATTTTGATATTTACTGTTTTATTGGTTGCCATAGAGTACTTCTAAACCCCACCATTATTCAGATGAATTCTGCTAACAGTGAAGAGTTCAGCTAAGTTTTGCAAAGAGATCACAATTGTAGAAAATTAACATTCCAGTAGATAAGTAGAACACAAGAGAAATGAAATGCAAGGGAATAAATGGATCCTACATCAACCAGAATAATAGATCTAAGACTATTTTAATTCTAGAAATAGGTAATAAAAATGTAATTCTGTATGAATCAGGTCAGACCATCTTTAAGGCAAATTAAAGTATTATAAACTATATTATGTCTGATTTTTTTACTGTTAGAATGTTGCTGCTAACCCAACAGGCTGGGTACTATATAACATTAAATAATATGCATTTCCCCACTCAAAAACTTCTGATTTTTAAAGATATGCATAAAAAATATTTAGACGTCCACTTATGAAGTAAGCAAAAAAGACCCATATTTTGGGGACTGACAGTGCCATTATTAATAACAATAAATGTACAAATGTATATTTTAAAAAGGAAGGAAAGTAAAAGGAGTAGAAAAACTTTTGCAAATTAGAGTAGTAGAATTTTTTATTACTTAGTAAACCTGGAAGATAAGATGTAGCCAATCTCAAATCTCCACAAGGTGAAGCAACAAAAAAGAGTGGAAATAGAACAGATTGGAGAATTATAAGATCTTTCCAGCACTGGAACACATAAAGAAAGATGATTTGGGAAAGAGCACAGGTGGTAGGAGAGAAAGTGCACTCTTGGGCAGCTCCGATGGCTCAGCAGTTTGGCGCCTGCCTTTCGCCCAGGGTGTGACCCTGGAGTCCTGGGAACTAGCCTCGCATTGGGCTTCCTGCATGAAGCCTGCTTCTCCCTCTGCCTGTGTCTCTGTCTCTCTCTGTGTCTCTCATGAATAAATAAATAAAATCTTAAAAAAGAAAAGAAAAGAAAGAAAAGAAAAGAAAAAAGAAAAGAAAAGAAAAGAAGAAAAGAAAAGAAAGAAAAAGAAAAGAAAAGAAAGTGCACTCTTAGGGTAGTATAGTTTTTTTCTTTTTTGCAATTTTATTTTTTTTATTAGATTCAGTTTGCCAACACACAGTATAACACCCAGTGCTCATCTCATCATGTGCCCTCCTTCATGCCTGTCACCCAGTCACTCCATCCTCCCACCTCCTTCCCTTCCAGTGACCCTTTATTTCCCAGAGTTGAAGTCTTTCATGGTTTATCTTCCTCTCTAATTATTCCCCACTCAGTTTCTCCCACTTCCCTTATGATCCCTTTCACTATTTCTTATATTCCACATGTGAGTGAAACCATATGATGATTGTCTTTCTGCAACTGACTTATTTCATTCAGCGTAATATTAGGGTCGGATACTAACACCAATGCCGTACACTCTTATACTAAGTTATTACTATTAATTAATCTAAAACATGATTCTATTCATAGAAACTATTTTGATTGCCATTATACACTTGAGGAATCAATGGGACAGAGCAGTAATATCTTTGCAGTTGTCACCTTGCTAATGAGGAATGGAGCTGGGACCCGAACCAGAGCAAAGCTAACACTACAAACTATCACATAATACAAGCCTCTTTAATTTAGGGTGTGAACAAAGAGAGATTCCCAATAAATCAAAGAGCTGAAGACAACATAAAAAATTTATGAAAATATATATAAAACAACTTATAAGAAAATATTTTAATAATTCTGTGACAAGGGAAGACATATTACCAAGACACAAAACTCAGAAAGCACAAAGCCAGATTTGGCTTCAAAAAAATGAAACATTCAAAAAAAAAAAAAAATCCTTCATGTTGCAAAAGGAAATTAACTAAACAACAAGGTGCAATTTTTCAACTTGGAAACATCCTTCAACTTGAAAAAAAAAAGTAAAAGTCTAATAATATCCAGATCTATCTCATGTTAAGAAAATACTTTTCTACCCTCTGTGTGGAAATGTAAATGAGTGCAATGCAAATTGACAGTTTATTTCAGAAATTTAATGGCATAAACCAACTATTAAATATTTAAATTCTTTTTTTGGCAATGTGAAGGGTGAGAAATTACATGTGATACTGAATCATTTTATGTAATCTTAAACCAAATTACATAACTTTACTAACAAGTACAAATACCTCCTAGAGAAGAAGTAAAGATATAATATTCCCAGGAAAGGAGAAAGTGTCACATCCCTCATCTTAACATTTCCTGATCCATTTTACTTCGGATACTTTGCTCTGCACTGAACAGTGTTCCCCCAAAATTTACAGATTGGAGCCATGCCCCCAGATGTGAGTGTATTTGGAAATAGGGCTTCTCAGGTGGTCATTAAGGTTCAATGAGGTCATAAGCATGGGACCCTGATCCAACTGGATTGGTTTCCTCAGGAGAAGAGGAAGACACCCCCTGGTAAGAGAAGAGCCCATGTCGGGACACGGGGAGAGAGCAGCCACCTGCAGGCCAAGGGGAGAGTCCTCCCCAGAAATCAACCCCGCTGGCACCCTGATCTAGGACTTCCGGCCTCCAGAACTGTGAACACTTAAATTTCTGTTGTGTAAGCCCCCCAGGCGGGGGTCCTGTGTTACATCAGCCTGAGGTGGTGAAGATAGGGCTTTAGTTGTTTTGTTCTTTGACGGCAGCCTTTTGAGGTACTTCAATCACGTGAACACTGATATTTCTTCTCTGAAGCTTTGCTGTATCCTCAACTAAACAGAGGTTTCAGTGAAACGCCAGGACACCTGCACCCCGATGTTTCTAGCAGCAATGTCCACAATAGCCAAACTGGAAGGAGCCTCGGTGTCCAGTGAAAGATGAATGGATAAGGAAGATGTGGTTTATGTAGACAATGGAATATTACTCAGCCATTAGAAATGACAAATACCCACCATTTGCTTCGACGTGGATGGACCTGGAGGGTATTATGCTGAGTGAAATAAGTCAATCAGAGAAGGACAAACATTATATGGTCTCATTCATTTGGGGAATATAAAAAATAGTGAAAGGGAATAAAGAGGAAAGGAGAAAAAAAAATGAGTGGGAAATATCAGAGAGGGAGACAGAACATGAGAGACTCCTAACTCTGGGAAACAAACAAGGGGGGGGGTAGAAAGGGAGGTGGGGGGGAAGGGGTGACTGGGTGATGGGCACTGATGGGGACACTTGATGGGATGAGTACTGGGTGTTATGCTATATGTTGGCAAATTGAACTCCAATAAAAAATATAAATAAATAAATAAATAAATAAATAAATAAATAAATAAATAATTCTGTGAGGAAGCACAGAGGCCAGCGGTGGCGTCCAGGGCTTGGGGGCTAGGGGTGATGGACAGATGTGAGTCACGCATACACACTTCTACTTAGAAGAAGAATACGTCCTGAGGGTCCAATGGACAGCTTGGTGACTACAGTTGATAATATGGTTTGTATACCTGAAAGGGGCTGAGAGTAGATCTTGAGCATTCTCACCGCACGCACAACCAAGGAGCAAACTCTAGAAGGTGAGGGATGTGTTACATAGCCTAATGGTCACTCCACAATGTACGTGTACAGCAAATCATCACCTCATCCCCTTGGAATATGTACAATTACATTTCTCAAATATACCTCAATTTTTAAAAAGAAAAGGTAAAAAAATTAATAAAAGCAGAAAAATCCATGTGTCCAAATAAAAAAATTAGAGACAACAAAATAAGAGAGAGAGATCGAGAGAGTTCTGTGAGGAAATGTAGCAAGATGTTGGCAAGGCTTTGGCTTCAGTTTCCAGATTTAGATCTGACTCTGCTCCTCCACCTGTCAGCTTCCAAGTTGTTAAACACCTCTAGGCTTCAATTTTGTTTTTCCCACAGAGAGAATGAGGATATGCAATTTCACCTTATAGAACTGATAGGACTTTTTGAAATTATATTTCTACTCTATTTAGCATAGGGTCCACATGAAATATGCGCTCAGTGATCAGTGGTTATTATACTCATGGCTTTTGCAAATCACTTTCTTTATGGGTTGGAACCCATGATCTTTATTCCCCCTTGATTCAAATGTCCTGAGCCTGAGCCTCAGTATCCCCAGCAGATCTATTCAAGGGTCATGAAGAGGCGCCTCGGTGGCTCAGTCAGTTAAGCGTCTGCCTCCTGCTCAGGTCTTGATCCCAGGCTCCATGGGGAGCCTGCCTCTCCCTCTCCCTTTGCTGCTCCCCCCTACTTGTGCACTCTCTCTCAAATAAATGAATAAAACCTAAAAAAAAAAAAAAAAAAAAGTCATGAAGCTACTGGAACTCTGGAGTCTCCATAGGAGTTTCAGAAGCACCTGCTAGGAGAGCATACAGATTAAACGAAAACATAGTCCGGTTTGCACTGTAATTAGAATAAATTGAGTAAAATTCAAATGCAGATTACAGAAGAGATGTTGCCAATGAGTCCCTGGCCTTTCTAAGCATAACTAGCATGTGGTAAGTCCTTACTGAGACACTGTGGACAGCTCCGGGCCACTCGCACCTCTAGGCTGTCTCCACTTCTGCTGCAGGCCACATAAGCGTGCAAGTATTAGACGCCCCCGGGGCCCCCTTCCACCATGAGTTGAAACCCTTGTACAGGACGACAGCATCTCCTCTGTGTCCACTCGGGCCTGATGCTCATTGATGCCTTTGCTCCAGGCTGCCTTACCTGGGGTTTTTTCTTGCCTTAAAAAAAAAAAAAACAAAACAAATATATATATATATATATATATATATGATTTAAACAGACAACACTCTTCCCTCCTCCAGATCCCAACAAACTAATAAAACATACATTCACATCAAGTGCCCATTATTTCTTACGAATTACTAAGCAGGTGTGTTATTCTTTGAGGCCCTCTGAGTTCCTAGAGAAACAATTTTCTTTATATTTTATGTAAAGAATGCACGTGTGTTTGTGAACACAGAAACCCTCAGGTGGCAGAAAGGGAACAAGCAGTGCAAAGTGTCCAGACCCTGGTGAGCTTCTTAATTCCTCAGGAGGGGGAGGGCATGGATGAGGCGCCGTCCTGTTGTTCCGCCAGCTGTGACGGGACTCTGGTCGGGCCTCTGGATCTGGTTGTCACTCTCCACTGCACCTGTCTTCCCTCCAGCTCTTGACCCATCTGACTTTCAGGATGCGGCAGGCAAGATTTCCTTTGGTGACCAGGGTGACATCACCTGCCTTGTCCTGGGGCACCCACATTTCTGGAATGGGGAAGAGTCGTATGATTTTGTTGGAATAAGCAAATCTCCATGTCTCGAGATCCAGTATATTCCTTTCCGTATGGAATGGAAATGTGTCCTTCAGTCTGGGGGGTTGCCCACATACCATGGGAAGAGGGCATAGAGAGATGTCATGAAGTGTCACCCCAGATTATTCTTCAAACTGCCAGGGAAATATGGATTTTTTTCCCAGCTAGTCAATATTCTCTGAAAATATGGGTAGAAAATATTATTCTCTATTCAAACAGACAGGAATATACAGTAGAATAGAAAGAAAAATGTGAAAAGTCTTTTCATGAGCAAATTTGTTGCTTTTAAAATATAGAATTCTCCACACCCCCAGGGTATGCATTCACCTCATTTGTCTTCAGGGGTTGATTTGGAGGGAAAGTGTACGAAGCGTTTAAATAGAGTCTCTGTGTCATGGTGTGAACAGTCTATTCTAGCAAGTGTTTAATTGAAGCCACAAAGTTGATTTCTGTTTTGTTTTCACCAAAGGGCATAATTCAAATAAACGTTGAGAAAATGCTTAATTATTTCTCTCTTTTGTTCTCATGCTCATTGTTGCCATAATCACAGAGCACTTAGTAAGCCCTCCTCTGTACAGTTCTGATTGAGGTGTGTTATTTTTGTGATAAGCGGTAAATGGCATCGTTTGTGAATTGTCTATAAAGAAATGGGTGACGTAAAAATGTCATAATTTAATTTCCAGTTAGACTAGAAATTGTTCATAGAGGTGAAGAAGAAAACAGTGTTGACCATGATGGAGAATAATATTCAAAACCCAGCCCAGCGAGGAGCAGCTCGCTGACCTGGAAGAGAAAGCTAGACATTGAGCGAGAACACCAGAAAGAATATGGACCCATGGGGCACGGACAGGAGGGGCAAAGCCAGCATCTGCTGGGGCCCTCGAGTCCCAGGCGTGTTCCCGTGTGGCGTGTCCCCCAGTCCTCCAGGCACAGGGAGCAGAAGGAAGTTGTGGTTCTTGGAATGATGTGCGCAGCTCTGCAACACGGCTCTTCTGAGCTCTGTTGGGATCCTGCACTGATTCTGGAAAGCTCTGACTGCATGCACACTCTTTTTTTTTTTTCTCAAAGATTTTGTTTATTCATGAGAGAGACTCACAGAGAGTCAGAGCCATAGGCAAAGGGAGAAGCAGGCTCCCTGCAGGGAGCCTGATGTGGGACTCGATCCCAGGACCCCGGGATCACGTCCTGAGCTGAAGGCAGACGCTCAACCGCTGAGCCACCCAGAGGCCCCTGCATGCACCCTTCTTTCCTGCTCTTCGTTGTCTATCCTTGTCCGACCCTCATTCCCAAAGCAGCCTGTGGATGGCTTGTGAAGTCAGGGACTGTACTTTCCATTCATGTGTCTCCCCTGTGGTCTTTTGAACTGTTTCAGCAGGTGTTTGACGAATAGTAGTTGCATGATTGAATTTCCACACTCAAGATTCTAGGGTAAAAATCTGTGTGTGCCAGACTGTCCCAAATCCACAACTTCAGCCTTCACTTTTAGCCCACAAGTAATGCGAACTAAAGGTGTTTCCCAGCGCTGCTCTCTTTCAGATATTTCTACTTTGTTCTTTAAATAAGATAAAGCCAAGACCAGGAACAACTCTCTTAATATTAGAATTTCCAGCTGGTTTATGCTGATAAATGCCAGTATCTCCACTTGTGAGAACTTTGAATGATCATCTAGTGAGTCAATGGCACAATAAGGAGGCGAGGTTGTTAAATGTTTTAAGTGATTTTTTTCCGTATCAGATTACTCTCCCATAATCTTGTCACATAAATAACATGTCAAAATGCCACTTTCTGCAGGAGGCCCCTCTGACCATCCCATATAGGTGACCCTGCTGGAGTACGTGGTGACAGGTTATCTTTTCACTGGGGTGACAGCACTTATCATGCTTGAATTCAATGACGACACATTGATTTCATAATCAGATGAGTCATACAACACCATTAATGTCAACATTCCAGAATTTGCAGATAAGGAAACTGAGAACCCAAGAGAAAAGTGAGTCTCACAAGGTTGGTGACCCATATAAGTAGTAGAAGGAGCGTGCATAGCCGGTCTTCTCACTCTGAACTCACCCCAGGTCCCCCTAACTTCTCCCTTTTTCTGCCCCTTCCCAGAAAGAGAAGACACGACCACATGGGATTTTGAGACAATCTAAAGGACTATTGACAGTGCTAGGAGGGAAGTTATAGAACCAACAAGGAATTGTGAAGGATGGGCAAACAGCATGCAGCATTACCCACCTCCGTGTAAAGGGGCAAAGAGAGGAAATGTGGATGGGGGCCCTGGGAGAGGCAGGGAAGGGGGCAGGAAGGTTCCGAGGCTCAGAAAGGGGCTGTGCTGGCACAACCACAACAGCGGCTGCTGGAGAGCCAGGTAGAGAGCACGTGCCCACATCCCCCAACTCCCCTGATTTGCTCCTGGGGAGATTTAATCTACAAGAGAATTAGGCCAACAGTGAATCTAAAGTGATTTTTATATAGAAAGCAAGATTTCACTCTCACGATTTTTAAACATTGAGAGCCTCTACCAGTTTAATCAGCCTTTTATTACCCAAGTCATTTGCATTTCTCCCTGGACCCCAAGCTTCAGAAATTGCAAGGATGTTTTACACACCTGCTGATGAGTGGCTTTAGGTGCGTGACCTCAGGAAGGACAGCGCCACCTGAGAAACAGGACGACATGTTCCATGTTTCTGTGATAGCCGACTGTCTCGACTGGGTTCCTCCTGGTAGAGAATAGAAACATTACAAATCAAACTGGATGCATCTTTTCTTTTGGATGAAACATAAACTCTGGAGAGGCCAAGCACATTGGGTCTAGCTTTCTTTGCTCACTAAGCTCATCCCTTCCATAAATAACATTCTCCAGATTGAAGAATAATTAATTTTCAGTTAAGAAAAAGAATGGGAAGGCCCCTGGAAAGTCCATCTGAAGCCATACGATGACAGTCTCACCCTCTGTTGTCAGCATTCTGACAAGCTTTCCCGTGGTCACGTCTGTGTGGGTTTACATTAGACAAATTTTGCGTTTCGGGGATGCATCTGAACCATCAAAAGCATAGATGGAATTTTTCCTTAAATATATTTTCTAGAAGATTCAACTTTTCAGCCACTTGAGTAACCATAAAAGTTTATTGTTTAGGCTCATCATATCATGGGGTGGGTTCAGTTACTCACAAACCTGACAGGATAAGTCAGGGCCTTGAAGGCTATACTGGTGAAAGCTTTTCCTGCTAATTGATGGTTACTGGTTGGGATACAGTATAATTTGCCTGCTCCAGAAAGGTTTTAAGAAAATGTCTAATTTGCTCTTGTATGCTGAAAGCAAGTATAAAAGAAAAGAATGCAGCTTACGGGCCCTCCATCAAAACCAGCTTTTTTTTTTTTTTTTTTTTTTTTTTTTTTTTTTTTCAGAAAAACTTTTCTGCTTTTGTTCCAATAGCTGAAGGACATACTAGAAGTTTGAGATCTCTCAAAAGTTTACCTTGCACTCTGGCATCTGAATTTTTGACCAGACACGCTTGAGGAAAATATTGATCCCTGAATACATTTTTAACCCAGAAAGGAATAAAGCACCAAATTTCTCCATTTTTCACACCTCTGTGCTTACCTGGAGCTCTCTTTTGAGGATTTGCAGCCTTCTGCTTTGTTTGCATGGTTGTTTGCTTGTTTATATATATCCCCTTGCTTTTCTGAGTCTATTTCTTAGCACACCTCTTCCTCCTTCCCTCCTCTCAGGTCACGGGTTTGGTTCCTCGAAGATGTCACGTGCACAGACATTTCCCAGCTACGCCTCGGAGCAGAGTGAGGAGGCCCAGCAGGCTCTGTCCCGGTCGAGCAGTTACGGATTCAGCTACAGCTCCAGCCTCATTCAATGACACTCAGAGAGCCGCTGCTGACCAGAGAGACAGTCTGTCCGGACCTGCTTGTAGGGTCACTGCACCCTCTGCCTCCTGGAAGACCAATTGCAGTAAAAATTGAAATGGGTCGGGTGTAGCCCCAGTCCCAGTGGAAGGTTAAAACCTGGAGTTCTGCTTCCTTGACTCTGTGGCTAAGTCCTTTATTTATTGAATTTCTTGGGGGGAGGGGAATCTATGTTTTACAAAAATAGAATCCAAATCGTATGAACAGTCATTTAAATAAAATTCTTTGGTACGGACAGTAGCAGAAGTCTGGGCACCATGAGAAGTTGCCCACACTGGGTTGGACCTGAGCGGGGGACATTAACTCTGTCCTCATGGCTCGGCCCTCCCGCCTGGTGACAGGGTCTGTCCTTGGACATAAGGTCACCCACCACAAGCTCTGTGGCTTGGAAGGTTTTAACGGGGACAAATCCAGTAAGGTCTACAAATGGCATTATAAGTCTCCATAGAAATAAGCCCAGTGACAATTAAGGGAACACAAGAATTAGAACACACTGTTGAGCAGGCCCTGTAGCTCCACTGTGTGTGTGTGCGTGTGTGTGCACCTGTAGACAAATACAGATTTGGATATTGCTATATCCATCTATATCTAACACGTATATATCAACTGTGTGCTGAGGGTGACAGGATATGCTCACTTACATTGTTGAAAACTGTAATTTGGTGCATTAAAATTAAGATTGTTATGTTGAATAGCTACTTTTAAAATAGTGCTGTAAAAAAAAAGGCTTTTTATTAGCAAAAGTATTTACGTAGTCAAGTCTGCTCCTCTGACAAGTATAAACGAATATTTGAGAAGGAGGTTCACTTGAAAATGAAAACAAAAGACCTGGTCTAGCTGTCCCATGTGTCCTGTCGCCACCCTGTCTTTTGGGTTAGTACTTCCTTGTTGGCAATGTCTGTCTCTTTGGCCATCCCTCTGAGCTCCATGAGGAAAATCGGGTGTGATCACCCACCAGCTTCCATTTAACCTCAAGAAACAGAAAACTTTAAATGAGAAACTGTTTTTCAGGAAAGAAATTTAAAAAAAAAAAATATATATATATATGTACCTAAAAAGAACTCAGCTATTTTGCAGTCAGAAGAACAATGCACACAGGATTGTAGATATTAATTATTTAAAGTTTTATAGATGCTGCTCTCAACGAGCCATTGGGCACTTGTGATTTCCTGTGTAACCAGAATTTGCTAGGCTTTACTTCCTCTTTAATGAACATTGGCTGGGATTATAAGTGAAAACGGATCAGATATAATTTTTTCATCTCTGACAGTAGTTGACAAACCTACCAAGTTTAAAAGGAAGTGGTGGCTTCCGTGTGAACTAAAAAATTTGGCCAATTTATTTAGTGTCAACAAAGATATTTTTGTCCTTCATTTTGAAGTTTACTCAAGTAAAAATAAAAATCATTCTGCCTGGATTATCTGATGCCACACACCTAAAATGGTCAGCTTGTAAATACTCCACGGGGAATCCAAAGAATAGTGAGCCCAGATCATGTAAGATAAAAGCCTGATTTTTTTTTTCTTAATAGCAAAATTATTTAAACTATTAATGTTAGTCTGTGGAAGGAGTACTTGTTTTGTTGATCTCTAATAAGACTCTTCTTTTTTTTATCTCTATCCATAGCTTGAATGCAGATTGCAAACTTATTTCAGAGAATAACTACAGCATAGAAGCAGTTCTGGGTCCCTCCTAGATGAATTTACACTTTAGAGCAACTACCTAGACTCTCTGAATCTCTCAGATTAAGAATGAAAACCCCATCAAGATGCTAATCATAAGAGTCAATGTGGCTGTGAAAAATAATTATCTTAAGCTTTCAGGGATAAAAAGAAAATTACTCAAACTCTCTGCACTGTGAATTTTGCTGACATAGCAGAAAAGCAGACGACTGGTTCCTGACGAGGACACAGCCTCCCCTAAAATCCCAGCTTTCGGGGTTACACACCTCTGAATCACTCAGCACATGGCATTTGTTTCTGAAATGCCTTTTGTAAAACCCACCAGAGCAACTCCCCGCTGAGACCATTTGAGCACAGCTCCTAGTGGTGCCACGTTCTGAGCCAGGCTCTCGCCCGCTCACTCAGTCGAGCTGTTGCTTAGAGACCACAGTTTCTACATGGGACTTGTGGGGAAAAGCCCTCAGGGGTCCTGGTTCATGTCTCAGCTGCACTAATGTGCGAGAAACACAGACAGCAAGTCCAGGGGCGATTCTGCTAATTAGATGAGTCTGCTCTTGTGTCTATTTGGTGGAAGACACAATACCTGCATGCAGTTGCTTCCAGAACACCATTTGCTTGTGATCATTACCAGTGAGCGTTTACTGAGGAGATACCAAAGATCAGGCTAGCCTTGGGCCGGTTCACTCCGAAAATAATGTCATTAAGAGTGTGTGAGAGAAATGTCCCTCCCAAGTCTTTTAACCCAATCTCATTACAATGAGAATAATGCTTTAACGTCTCTCGTGGTACATTTTTGGAGATCTATTCTAGCATACTTTTCCATCTATACTTAAAATTGTAGCTGAGTTAAAAATTGCTAACCGAACATATAGGAGAATATATATTAGCCTAATATACTTGACATAAGGCAGTGTGCATTGTAATAAAAATGACAAGCAAATAAATCTTCTACAGAAACCAAAGATGAAAGAAAAGTTTCCATACCATTCTCCTGGAACTTCATAAAACCAACTTCACTGGAGCAATTAGAATGGTCGTAGGCATGTATTTAACTCCCTTGAGCTCACAGGTTTTTGACTGAAGATGCGTCTACACTTTGCAAGTCATTTTTCTCCCTCAGACGCTTTATTACAGCTTTCCTGCAGTTAGGGTTGCTGTGAACCAAAGACCACCTTTGGCTCCTTCTGAAAGTGACTCAGTTGGGATCCCAACCAGATTTAGGCAAGTGAGTGAAGATGGTCACAGTTTCCATATTGGGGTATCCGGTTGGAAGACACAGTGGTGAAGAACTTGACATAAGTAATGGAGGCACTTCTGAGAGCAGAGGAAAACTGGAGGGTGTACACAGTTCCCACAAAGATGACACGGGCGGGGGTGTTATGTCTTATGTCCTCAAGTTTTCTTCTGGAAATATTAATCGTTGCACTCATGACCAATCCCTGACACATTTAAAGTATGGAAAAGTATAAAATAACCTCAACCCAATCGTTTACCATACTGGTGGGAGAAAAAGAAAACACATCTTTCACTTACTCGTTGACTGAATAATAGGCACTTGGAACTAATTTATTTACACAAGTTGCAGATACATATGAATCAATGGGTTCTGGCCGCTGCCACAATATGAACTTCATGAAATAAGAAATGTATATTTACTTATAGATTAGGGAAGATGCTGTTGGATGGAGCATGTGAAATAAAGTGAAACCTATTTATTAAAAGTAAACCTCACTTTTTTTCACCAAGTAGTAACTCGAGTACTAGTCCTAGTATCTTGTACAATTTTTCTCTGTCTTCACTGGGCAATTATGTTTGAAAATCATTTATCACCTATAAAATGGTCAGCCACTAATACTTTCTGTCCAGTATAGAAACAATGGACTGATAAATAACATTACACTGTTAATAGTTTTTACGGATCCAATTTATTTATTGCATGTGGTGTCTTTAGAGTAGATATTTAAAAACACATCATAAAAATTGATGTCTGCCCCTCATTCTTTTGTCAGTATCTCAGAAAACTTGTTAAAAAAAAAAGCATGATTACCCTACTCCCTAGATTATTTGAGCCACTTACTCAAATCAACCATTAATGCTACAGTGAAAACAAGCTTAAGCAAATTATAAGTCTTATAAAAAAATCATAGTCCAGTTCTGATGATTATAACAGCACAATAAATAGGCAATGTACATTCAGTGGGGCTGAGCTTTAGGCCTTTAACACGTTGTGTCTTAAATATTATACTAAAAACTGCTTAGAGTGAAAATGATACACTTTTCTCCAATTCTACCAACATATCATGTTGATTAGTATCTTGCAATTTCAAATTACTTTCTCAATCATTAACTATACTTCACAATTCCCCAATCTTGGCCTTCTCCAAATAAGAAATGGCCACTATATTTCTATTAATAACCATAACACTAGGTGATGTGCCACACAGATGAATTTCTAGCCTATGAAATGTATGGAGGACAATTTTCCATATGGAAGGGGCAGAGAAGAAGAATGGGACCTAACTCAGGAGGGCAGCAACTTAGATAAAGTTATAAAGATTCCAATGAAATGTCCAAAGTTGCACTAAGACTCTACTTTGTTAACATTCCAATCCCAGTTCCCTATCACAGACTTGACCTTCTTGACCAGCTTCACTGAGTACCAAGCATGCAATTGAAAGAAGACAGCAGTTGCATCATGTTTTGAAGTGACCACAGAAAGACAGCACATAGCCAATAAGTATGCCTCCTTGGGTTTAGTGAAAAGTATTGAACATGAAAGAATGTGTAATAAAATCCCCCTGGTAAAATGTCTCTTCTTATCGTTTTTGTACATGTCAACTTCATTTGAGTTTCAAAATGAAGGTATATCATCCATGACCCTTGGCTGGGGGCTAGAAGTATGTCAGAAGAGACCAATAGCCTCATGCGTACATTCTCTATGAACGTATTTGCAAAATTTTTCCGCCTTTTTCCTCCCTGAAACTACCCCAAATCCTTACTTTTTTACTCAAGAATGTGAATCTTTGTTGTATCATTTCTACAATTATTACAACTCGTTGGGGCGGTAGCTAGTTTACAGACTCTAGAGGAAGTATCATGAGATGTTGGGCATATTTTCTGGATGGGCAGGATGCTAGCTAGCTCTGGAAGCAATCGTGTAGAATAAAGATACCACTTTACATCCTACTCAGGAGGAAACCCAAACCCATGGTGTTGTCATTTGTTGAAAAGGCAAAGAAACAGAGATAGTTTTGTCTATCTTTTCCCCCATTTAGATGCAGTGGGAGTTGAGAAATGCCACAGAGATTCTAAATAAATAGGCCCTGGAATAACATTTAAGTGTCTCCTCAGATTTTTTGGATGGTCCTAACCCTTCCTGGACTCATCACTAACTGTGTCTAGAGAGGCTTTATGAGGCAATTCATTAGACTTGTAGGTCATGAATGATTGGGATAAATTTTATTACTCTTACACGGACACCCAGTTTTCATTGAAATTCAAACTTCTTTATTCTAAAGTGATAGTCAAACTAAAAAAAATTAAATGTATTCCTACTTATTCATCATACTGTAATTGTGGTTATTATTTTGGGGACTTTTATCACTATGTAACACTTTGGCATAATTATTTACGGCATTTGTCACAATGTAATTAGATAATAACATCGGGGTTACATTTTGTTTCATGTGAACTTCAAAAATCTGTTTTCAGTTGAAATTGGAAAATGACTTTTTTTATAATAAAATAGCTTCCATATCAAGTGTTTTTAATACACTTTAGTAGGCAATTATTTAAATTAACTCAAGTCTGGATAGATAGGAAATAAGTTAAAATTACCAAGTAATACGAAAACTATATTTTACTCATGATTTTCATACACTTTTCCCTAGTTTAAGATTTTTATATCTTGTAAACATTTCAAGGAGAGAAAGAATACATTTGTAATAGAAATATTACAATTTCCTTCTAATAATTCTGTTTAATAGGTTTTTATTTTACCTCATCTTCTCCTACCCTATATTCCATATTCCAATTTTAAGAAGAATGAACAAATTTAAATTTTTTAATAGTTATTTGGAGCCATTTTTAATTGTTGATACAATTAACTTTCTCCATCTGTTCTCTACTTTTAAGTTGATGTTAGACTTAGAGCAGAAAATCAGCCCTTTTTGTAGATAAGGAATCGTGCGTTGAGTAGAGCAAGGATCGACCCTGACCCTGCAGTGGTGTTCATACTGGAATCTGGTTATTACCTTAATTCACCCAAGTGATCCACAGCCTCATAAGCTTATTTTTGGAAATCTGAAATTTAAAAACCTAAATTCAGGAAAGGAAGGAAAGGAAAGGAAGTTTGAGATGAAGACTGAATTTTTTTCAAAATTCACTACAGATTTTCTCTCGAAGAAAAACAAAGTGAGAGGGTTTCTATGGTGTTCCAGTATTGTTAACTATATGAGACAGATGGGCTGAAAGCCGGGAAAATGAAGAATAAAATGACAATAGCATCTTGATGTTATATATAAATAAAAAATTAGCATGGTATAGGTCAATATGAAATCATTTGACTAATCAAATTCAGATTTACATATCTATTGCAAATTCAAAGAACAATGCTTTTTCTTATCTATCTACATATATAGTGGGTTCATTGGGAGAAAGGAAGCTCTAAATTTTTGTGAAAACCTAAATAGAGAATAGAGATTCCTTCCAGTTATAAGGCACTCTATATTATTTTGGTAATAGCAGGCAGTATATAAATCACAACAAATCCGTCTACTCCCTGACAATAAATGAGCATAAAAGTAAAATCATCTTTACGCAGATGACTGAACTCCCAGGATCTGCAAAGGCCCCCTATTACCTTCTCTGCACAAACCCTAAAACACACACACACACACACACACACACACATACACACACACTTTTTTACTTTTAACCTACTCTGTACTTGCTACATTTGTTATCTTTTTCCTAGGTCCACCCAGAATTATCCCATCTTTCCGAATCCTTATCCCTATGAATCTTCAAAATATGTTAAATTATGTGTTATATGTTTGCTTTCTATAAATTCTTTAAAATTAATTTATATATACTTTGTGAAGTCTACTGTAAAGGGATGTCCGTTGTCATTGATTAAATGTAATGTTTATGATTATTTTGGTAAAAATAACTTCGGATGCTAGGCTCTTGTTAAGAAATAAAATTTCCATGACAAATTTGCTTCTATTGGAAATTATATGATTTGACATACTTTATTTTTAATCACAATCTATTCCAGATAAATAATAGTTTGGGGACATCTGTACTTAAACCCTAGTTGAGCCACGTTTGGAATGGAATGCAAAGGAATAGCTGTCCCTGGAACCTAAATGTGAATTTCTGGCAGAACAGAAAATATTATAATAATGAGGCAATAATAAAATTAGGAAATTAAATTATTTTAAATCTGTCTGTGTGATTTTTCCCCTCGGTAAAAACACACGAAATACACAGTGTAAGAATTACCTTCTTCTGAATTCATAGTTTCTATATCTCAATCCTTAGTAAATACACCTAATCAATTGTTATAATATCTTACTCATAATTCTAAAAAATTTACAATTGATATGGCTACAAGGAGGTTAATTTATAGTAATTTAAGTAATTTTCCATTACTTAAAAAAGGCAGTTCAAAAATACTACTTCACACAATTTTGCATGATTGAGATTTTGAACATCTAAATTGCTGGTTTTTACCCCTGAGTTATTTAATATTGTTAGCACTATGATATTATATGATTTCCTTATATTTTTATCATCATGTAATGAACTGTAACTATGTAATTAAACAATTCTGACAATCATAATCTGCTAACCTTTAAAATGTCATTTATTCATTCATTGGCTGCTATTTTCAAAATCAAGTAAAAGAAGGCTCTTTGTTAAATGTAAAATAACTGAGAATTTATTATGTATTCCCAGTATTTTCCTAATCCAATGTTAAATCATTTTTATTAGGGTGACTGTGGCTTGGTGGAATCATAAAATATTAATGTTGACAATGGCATTGGTGATCAATACTTTTATTTTGTAGTGAAGTGACATCCAGACTTTCTAAGTGGCTTTCACAGTATCACAAAACTGGAAAACGGTTTTCCCTCCAGCACTGTGCTCACCCTTTCACAACTAAAGAAAATTACTCAGAATGAACATTAGGTAGACAAAGATTTCATATCAAAGATGAAATGTGTACAGTCATGACCACACTATATTTTGATGACTTTACTATTTTCCATTCTGTGATATTGACCCTTTGGTCACTTGGATTTAGACCTGCTTGCAAATGAACTTACGGAATCTGTTTCTCAAACTTAATCTTTAAATATTAGTTGGGCATTTGTTATTAATTCACTAATTTGTTAGGAGTATTCCTTTTGTAGAGTTGTGTCTTTAAAGAGAGTACGAAGTCTCCATCTCTCTTTGATGGTCAGAGACATCAAGAGTGGGTGAGGAAGCCTGGATTGAGCAGTCATAGTGCTAAAATGTCCAGTTAGGGTAGGACTGGCCAAAGTCATGAATTTTTGAAGAAAGCAATGAAAACTATATGAGAGCTTTCAGTTCTACACACCCAGTGGAAGTTTGGAACATGTTACGGAGGGACAGTAGAGGGGCCCTTCTTTGCAAATGCTGAACGAAACACAGCTTCTCCTGGTATATGATATGAATTTTTGGTGCCACTTTCATAACATGTTGTGATGTGAACCTGATGGATTTTTCTTCCCTTTTTTCTCATTATTAAAACCATGAGAATTATATTTGCTGGGGAAAGTCTTTATCAAAAGTGCGAAGGTTTGTATAAGTTTGCAGCTGACATCAAGAAGATATTTAATAAATGTATGTCACAGGGCACAGCCCCAGAGCAATTACTCTGCTATTTTTGTAACATACAAAGAAAAAGAAAATCCAATAACCTCCCAAATGGCAAAAACGCATCCTTATTTCTAAGTTAGTCAAGAAAAACATTAGACAAATTTACCTAATTTTTATATCCATATGGTGAATTTTAAAAATAAATGTTTGAGCAAGATCTAGATAGAATATCTAAACATTCATGGAAATATGAATTATCAGAATATCTAGGTGTCTCAGGTTGCTGCTTTATATATGCTCCAAGGCCAGTCAATCAGTAAATATTTCCTTAGAGCTTGCTCCTTATAAAACATGAGAAAAGGGCACAGAACATCTCCTGGCTCCTGGTTTTTGCCTACTTTTAATTACTTTGGATGCACATCAGTGTCAGGCAGGAGTTGTGACAGCAAATGGGTCCTTGGCTTTGTGCGGAAGACATGAGATGGCTTGAAACAAAGGAGTTACAGAAGGCAAGAGAGGCCAGCTTCCCCAGCTTCCTAAATCCCTTTCTCAAAGTGGTCTCTGGATTTCTCCCTCAGCCTCCTCTGCCTCTTGCTCCTCCTATTCCTCTTCCTTCACCACCTCCTTCTCCTTTCTCTTTCTCTTTGTCTCTCTCAATAGTTAAGACCCTGCATTTTTTAATCACAGAAACAAAATTAGCTCCCATTATTCAAACTGTATAAATATTTTAAAGCACGTTCTCTAAAATTCCCAACTCCTCTCTTGACACAAAGTTGAGCATAAGACAAACATGCAGTCGCCTACTTTCTCTGCATGCGTGAATTACAGAGATCTACATACCTTATACTCTTCTGGATATTTGCAAACTTTGGATACAAGGTAGCCAAAAGAGAAAATGCTTTTTTGGAATTTAATTTAAAAAACATCCACTGAATCTTCAAAGAGCTAGGATTCAAAATGAGCAAGAGTTGAGCCCTCCTCTGAGGAACTCACCATTTAGGGAAGAAGTATGCACTTCAAGTCATGAAGCTAGTATGATCAGTCTAGTGGGATTTTAGCCAATATCGTTCGATGTAGTAAACCCTTTCTTGTTCCAGTATCCATTAAAAACATTTGTTTTAGTTAGCCTGATGTTTTTAAGGTTTATGGTTTTTCAGTAATTATATTTCAGAGAACTAAATATAGAGATAAATGTTCAAAACAATAAATACTAAAGCCACTGACCAGAAATAACCCTCACTCTCAGCAATATAATCTAAAGAAAAAATGCTACCAAGGTATATGATAGATATTCTACTTAGCTCCTCTCCCTCCTTCTGCACCACATCCGATCCTCTTTCTCAATACTGAGAGGCGATGGCATTTGAACCATCGAGATTGCAGGAACCATTGAGAGTTCTGACTGGGAAACAACTGAAATGAGTCATTATGAGTTTAGAATTTTTAAATGGGAGGGCTAGGCATTCAGTAAGAAAGAATGCCCAGTGCTACTCTTAATATCATGCACACTAGACTGATGCGGATACTATTTGATATCCGAAAGTCAACATAGTATGTAGAAATATAATTCCACCCTTCGTGTGACATCTGTCCTTCTTAGTTCTCCAATGGAGATGTAAAACGTACAGAGATCTAAGAGGCATTACTCCCCCAGAGATGTTATATTATGGTGCTTGACATTTTAAACAATAACATTGATATGTTTTACTTAACCGAGTGTTTAAGTTAAATTTACGAGTGGGATTTGGAGCATTATGCTCTCTTAAATATTTCAGGTCATTGCTGATGATTCTTGAGTAAAGAGATCACTTTTGTCCTTTTTGGTTCCTATCTAGATACTGTCTTCTCCCTGAACCTTAAATAACATATGATTCGAACAATGGTAACCAATGGTTATTACGAATGTTTTACCCTAACCTGAAGTAGATGGCAACAGGTTTGGGGTTGTTTGCTTGATATTAGTTGAACAATACAAATGTTCAACGCTACTCCCATTAACATGTGAAGAGAAACAGGGTTGAGTTTGGGAAGAAATTGCTGAATGATCTCTTTGAAAAGTTTTGCAGTATTTAATTTATGGTCATATGTAGCAAAGAAAGTGGTGGGGCAGCTCTGCCTTGGTTCTGTCTCTTGTGGTAAAGTGAGTCACACATTGACGAGAGTGCTCCAATAGCGACAATTGAGTAACATTCCCACAGGACATGTGGACATTCCTTCTTGAGTCGCCTTTCTGTTTTTGTTTTTTAAGATTTTATTTATTCATGAGAGACACAGAGAGAGAATGAGAGAGAGAGAGAGGCAGAGACACAGGCAGAGGGAGAAGTAGGCTCTGTGCAGGGAGCCCAATGCAGGAATCAATCCCGGGACTCCAGGATCATGCCCTGGGCCAAAGGCAGGCGCCAAACCACTGAGCAACCCAGGGATCCCTGCCTTTCTGTTTTTATTTTTCTTTTTATCATGTGTTTTCTTCTGCAGAAACCAAACAGTAAGTAATTAAATCCATAAATGTAACACCTAAAATGTAAATATGTGTACATATTTTTTGATCATACTGTTAATGCCTCCCTTGGCTTCTCTTATCCACCAATTTTTCTAATACTCATTTACCTTTTATGTGACTAATCCTTAAAATAATTTAACATTGAATACATGTGACCAGGGAAACACTTCTTTGTGACTTGCATTTCAATCCATTTTAGCAGAATCCCAAAAAAGCTCATTCAGTCTGGTGCTACAGACTACATCCTGTGATGGATGGGTGTTACTGACAGCTCCTCTAATTTAATTTTTGCCGATGGAGTAGATTTAACCCATTACTGTCTTAGGGTTTGAGATGGAGTTTCTCTTTACTATCTTTTGCTTCTTTTTGGACTAAAAATTTTGTGAGGACTGGTGTTGATCTGGACATAGAGAAACTGAGCATAATCTCATACTAGTTTTCAGATTATATTCACATTCGTGCCAAGTTTTTATTGCCATATTTTGTCAGATGGATCTATGGTTTATGAAAATGGACCAAAGAGCAACACAGAGCAAAGTCAGATGGATACGAGTCTAGTGTCAGACCAGCTTCATAATGTCAGAACAAAGAAACAGGTCAGAAACCAAGGCACCAGAAAACACATGTATTAAAAGCACATGGGGGAAGGACTTCCAGGTTCAATGCTAACATATAAAGGGCTTGGAAGATGTCACTGCCTTGATTACAACAAGAAAAAACTGATCAGATTAAAAATTGGTGACTTCTCTTGTATCTATCAGAGAACTGAGATTTCAAGGCAAACCCCCAAATCTGCAGAAACGGACACATCTAGAGAGATACAGCAACCAATATCTCCTTACCCAGATCTGAAGCACTGGAGCCACAAACTATGAGGAACACTTAAATGGTGAGCTGGATGAATTGTTGGCATATAATTGTGGGTAATACGACTGTGAGAAACTCATGGCGGCTGTGGCCTGGGAAGGACCCCACACTTCCTTGAGCTTTCCCTCCAGGAAACCCACCAGATTCTCACCATGAGGACCTGATAAAGGTCCCCTCATGGCTCTGGCAAGGGAAGGGCAAGATCACCATCGTGAAATATGCCAAGAGCCTCCTCATTAATAAAGACCTACCTACCCTCCAGAGGAAAGGACTTTGCCAGAGCTCACGTCTCAGACTTAGTCTGGCCTCCTATGATCTTCCTGTCTCACCTAAGAAATTAAAAAGTAGTAATAATAACATAATCAACAGGGGCCAGGCCTTCATGGAAATGGATTTGAAGGCTTAACAACCAGGGATAGGAGTAGGGGGCAGAAGAGGGAAGGAATTCCACTGGAGAAACATTTGTGAATGTCACAGACCAAAGACACACCAAAGGCTGTAATAACAAATTTTAATAACATTGAGAGTAAATTGGAGCACTCAAAATCTTACCCAATCATCTGATTAAAGAAAAATGGTGTTATTCTCTAGAAATACTTTTGAATACCTGGGATAAAGGTTCCAATGAATAGGTGACTGAATAAGAAGATTGTCTTAAGAATAAATTTCTAGAAAAATTAAAAATCAGTTAAATTTTAAAGAGTGCAGAAAGCTATCAGAGCTTCTTAAATTTTTGTCTTACAAATATAATTTGGCATCCCTCTCCCAGGATTTGGAGAATTTTGCTTGACATCTTAGACTCGGGTATATTTTAAACTCATAATCCAGAAAGGACCTCCACTTCTTTGGCCACATTATAAGATTGACACTGTTTACGGATTGTTTTCTTTCTTCAGTGTTTGTTTCTGCAGGTCAAGTGGTACTTAGTATAATTTTATGGTATTTAAATATTTTAATTAACAGTTTTCCATTAAAAAATAAACAAAGGCCAACTTCTTACTTGGGATTTTGGAGGTTATATGTTACAAAGAAATTGATATTTTGTGTAAAGACAAACCTGTCTAGTTTTAAAAATCAGTAGACTCCACTAAAATTAAAGTCAAGAAAAATATGTGATAGCTCTGTTCTTGGGGAGGTGAGTGAACCCTAACACCCATATCCAATCTCAGTAACATTATTAAAAATGAACTGTTGGCCGCGATTCCGGTACTACTAGCTGGGAGTGTTGATATGGATTGTAACTTGTATTTGTTTGTTCACCAACTCATTCATAAGTAATCTTGGATATATTTGGACATACCTGTAATATATTCAGGTAATCTATAAGGTCCTGAATTTATATTATAGTCTATCTAAAACGTGCCATTAAGAAACTACCACCTAGTAAGTAGAGACATCTGTCAGTGGTAAAAGTTCTTTAGCAGCCAACCCTGGGAAGAATATGATATTTTTATATCATTTGAAAAGAAGTTATATCCTGCCTGTGCCACTCTGAAAGCTAAAGGATACCTCCTCACTGATATATATACAAGGGGCACTGTTTCTGGAACAAGTGAGGCAAATATAAAAGTGGTATTCAGAGGGACTCCTGGATGGCTCGGTTGGCTAAGCATCTGCCTTTGGCTCAGGTGATGATCCCGGGGTCCTGGGATTGAGTCCTACATCGGGCTCCCCGCTGAGTGGGGAGCCTGCTTCTCCCCCCTGCTTGTTCTCTCTCAAATAAATAAATAAATAAATAAATAAATAAATAAATCTTTTTAAAAAAGTGGTGTTCAGAACTTGTCCACATATGCAGTACGTGTGTTTGCAGTGTTCTCGCCAAAGTATTGAGCTCCAAGTGTCTTCCTGCTGGTGGACTCCTGGAGTTGCTACATTTTCTACCTGTTTTCCAAGGATTGTGCCCTAGAGCTGTTATAAGTCACCCATATCACATCACTCAAATAAATTAACTGGTTTTCTTTAACAGTCAACATCAGCTTCCAAAGATAAGAACCAAGAGCTCCAACTCTTTCAGACACAAGTCTAAATATTACATAGGCTTCTTATTGTTCCTTGCTCAGGGCATTGGGTAAACATTCGCCATCTGGAACCTCATATCCTTTGGTACTAGGACATTTTCTAGAATTGATTCCAGGTTTTATGCTCCTTTTTCTTTATTTTTCCTGAAGGGAGACAGAGGATGACAGCTATGCAGGAAGAACCAGGGCTTAATGACCCAAGTCAAGGTTCTAGGGTAACTTTTTCAGGATATGAAGATGGCTGGAAACTTCTGCTTCATCACTGAGAATCTAGAGAGATTACCTAGGTCACTGGGGAAAAGTTTAAGATAAATTTATGGTAAATACAAAACTATTAATGTAAAAAGAGACAATTATTAGCTCTAGGTGAAAACCCAAGTTCTGTAGGAGAGAAAGCAAGATCATTTTTACCATTTGTTTCAATAACAATATTCGTTCCTCGGATAAACTTCATTGGCTATGATACTGCCACTGCACAAAGCTCAGTTTTACAATTTGATTTAACTGAGAAGAGTGTTGGCAAAGTCATAAAGACATAAACACCAAACATTGAAATAATCAAATTTTAATACAAATACTTTGGAAGGATGGGCACATGAGAACTGTATGCATATGTGGTGAATTTGTGGAGAGGAAAGCTTCTGCATCAATGTCTATTTTTTTTAACCCAGTAGTAATATAAGCATGCTATTCAGAAAAGTAGAGAAGTAAAACAATTGGAGGAAGTGATATTTGTCATCTCAATGGAGGGAAAATGAAAAGGGCAGGAAAAAACTTTCTTCTTCTTCTTCCTTTTTTTTTTTTTTTAACAAAAACCCTTGTATAGCACTTTGACTTTGAGCTACATGCACCTAGAAAACACACTGAATGTTGCATTGAGATAGAAGTAACAAAGCATCAGTGGTTTGAATTTTCCTGCATTTAACTCTTTATGTTAATATGATTCTAGAGGGCTTTTTCCTCTAATATTCTTTGCTGGCAAGTAAAACTAATGATAGTGAAACATTGCACTTTATTCATTCAAACAGCAGAATACAGTATGTCGAGTACGTTGCATGCCCTACAAAGCCAGAGTGTCTGAAATTACACATAAAATTGGAAAAAAATGTTCTAAACAAGGTGACTATATAACTCATCATTCCTATAACTCAACAGGGACAGTAGGCAATAAATGGGAATTATTGCAGACATTTATCACACATATCCTCAGATTACGTCTTTTATTATACCTTACAACACAGTTGGTGCTTTGAATCTGAAATAATATCTAAACCAACCTTGAAGATTTGTAAAATTCCCTTAGAAATCGTTGCAGTGAATTCCAGAAGCCACAGTTCTACATATGCATCACCAGCAATAGAAACGTCTCTTAAAATACTTGTTTATATGTTTCGGATAAATATGTTAGAGCCTAGAGACTTGACTTAGAATAATTCCAGTGAAAAGGCCAGTTGAAAAATATATTAATTTATGCAAAAGCCTGAATGTGAATGTCGACACTTTATAGACACTATGTTCTAATTGTAGTGAAACTAATGGTGATACTTAATTGTGTGATAGGGTTGCATCACTTTTTACTTTTCATAGATTTTTTTTCACTATTGTGGAAAGAAGTTAAACATTGCACTCACAATTTGGTGCCTCCACCTAAACTTTATAAGCATACAATACCTCCAATCTTGCTGAAATCTCATACAAGCAGTACAGAATATAGTACATTATTATAAATCAAGGAGAAGCATTTTGATTACAGCAATTTCTAATTACAAAGTGGACTCTACCAATTTGGACAGTACTGTAATGTAGGTGTAATTTAAGATAGTTCTATATAAGCCAACATAACTTGAATATTTACAATGAAAGTAAACTTACTAAAGTTACTTTTATCTTCCTTTGTCTTGTAAATTGATAACCAATGTATTTTAAATTTATATGTATAATACTTTAGTAATAAACTGACTTACTTAAAAATCCTATAAATTTAGTATTTACTAACTAAAGAATATAGCCTCATTTACTGTCTGGCACCTATAAGCATAATCACAAGCTAGTGAAATTTCAATTCTATTTTTTCAGTGTACATAAAGGCCTTTAAGTAATATCTCAAGGTTTCTCTGATGATAATGTAATCAATATCTAATCATCATAGGTTAATGGCATATATCCTTTCCCTGACAAAACTGTACACTCTATAATGACATTTAACAAACTTACCTAACTTGACATCACTTACCAATTCCCTTTAATTAGTTACCTTACTGTAAATATTCAAATTTACAGTTATGGCATTCAAAGGAAACACAGATTTTTAATGTAATATATATCATCATAAATTATGTACATAAAAAACAATCTTAGGAAGCATCTTGTCCCCCAAGTAGCACCTTTCAAACAAGATTTAAAACATAATTTAATTCAATTCTGACTTTTTATTCTGTGGAACTGTTTTCTTAGTAACAACCAGAATAGTGGGTACAACAGATTAGGGGGAAATATATATATATGTACATATTTATGTGTGAGTGTAACACATATACATACAATATACTATATATACCACGTAGTATCTATATAGTAGATATATATGTGTGTATAGAGTTACAAAACTCTAGCAAATTAAGAATAATATTAAACAGACAACAATGAAAGTGCTTTGCTAATAGGTAAAGATGTCCAAAGAAAATTAGTGAGCAGAACTTCATCAGCATGAACACCTGAGAGTGAAATAAGACCAGTAGCTAGGGGTGGGGGTGGGGGGTTTCAAAGAAATTCCAGCAGGATTTAAAAGTCCCAAATGCCTGAATAATCCTAAACTTTGCAGAGGAACAATACAGAAAGAAGACAGAGTATATAATTCTCGTAAATATTGTGAGAGACAGATTAAAGAAAAATTAAAACATCCATGGAAAAAGAGGCAGGGTTCCAATGTTCTGGAGGCTCTGCTGCCAAAGTCTTCCATGAGTGAAACCACCAGGACAGTTGCATCGGGTTGTACTGTGCACTCCCCCATCCCCCAACATCTTCTCTGTTCAAGTGGGATTTACATTTCCCCATATTGCGTTGGGAGACATGTTTTCCTTCTCACCCAGATTAGTCACTGAGAATCTGGAAATACCTCATGAGAAGTAGACATTTTTACTTTTTCCTTTCTGTTGAAGAAAGCAGGAGCACTCATAATTTCTGTAACTCACAGAATAACTGCTATTGGGCAGGCATGCAGTTAAAGCTATAGTCATAAAGCATCCACTGACTCACTTAAAACTGTAAATTACAGCTTAGAATCTTCCTAGATAACATGAGAATTTGGTTTTGGTTCACTTAAAATTATCAAAAAAATCTACAAGTTGGATACTTACATGCAATTTCTGTGGTGAGTGTTTTAGTGATGAGTAACAAATATTTGAGACATGAATGATCGCTGTCTTTAGTAATGACCATTCGAGTTTCAAAGTGATCATGACCATTATTTAGCTTCAGAAATACTTTTCATTGTTTGACTCCATCTAGAATTTGGACAATGGCAGGATGGCCACTAATTGCTCTGTAGTGATATCACTAGGGTTGTCTTTGGCTAAACTGTGGAGCAAGACAAGTTTCTCTCTGTATCTTCCCATTCTTTGTTCCCTGTTCCCCTTCCCTTTAGCTTCCCAATGTTCCTCCCCATCATGTTTCTACCACAACCGAAACCACACTTCCAACTAATATTCTTTTTCCTATATTCAGATTTTCCACAATTATTTTTTTCCACAATTATTTAAGAAAAAAACAACTAATAATGCTTAGATGCCTCTTTTGAGAGGATTTACATAACAAAAATAATTCTCAAAAGTGGAAAATTTAAATATCAAAAACCTTATTATTGGACCATCATCTATCATACTTGCTCATGAAGCTAGGCCAGGGAGAGTGCAAGAATTCTATGTAAAATCAGAAATTACTTCATGTGATAATAAAAAGGGATGAGACTTCCCTATCACATTTATCTTCCTCTTGACCATTCATTTATTTGCTGCCAGCTACTCTTCTGGACTCTGCTGATATAGCAGATTTTAAAGTGAGGAGGGAGAGAGCTAACCCAGATCCATCTACATATTCTCTTTTTAATTGGTTAACAAGAGATGTTCTGGAATGTCATTGCAGTCCACGTTTGTTGGTCATCAGCCCAGCTTCCAGGCCCCATCTCCCTCCTCTAAGGATACTCTGAATCTCCCAGTAATGTGCTTTGGCCTAACTCCTGGTTCTAGAGGTAGACCCTTCATTGACTTAAACCATTTCATTCTTTCCAGCCATGATGCCTGTTTAATGATGGACAAATAACCAAATGTACTTATTCTATCAGAGAATTAACAAGGCAAAAACAAGAATTATGAATGGCCAGTTGTTGTTCAAAACACAACGGAAACATGTGTATAAGAGTTAGGCTAACACCAATAAAGTGTAACCAACACCATGAAAGGGGATCCAGAAACAGGTTTATACCCATACTTAATTCTAGAGATGACATTTAAACCTTGGTAAATAACATTTGCCTGAAGTTTGATCTCCCCTGGATTGTTCCGTTATGTGATTCCGTAAGTTTCCCTTTATTGTAAGCTAATTAGAGTCATATTTTCTGAAACATTTCTGCTAAGAAAGTTCTCTAGGTTATAAAGTATTCTTCCTTTCAAATTAAATACATTTAGTCAACTGGTATCCAGGGTAGGCACTGAATAGTGGGAAAAGATTATATAAAGATTCACATACATAACAGTCATCATAAATTTGCTTAGATCAAGAAAAAAGCTTAGATTCTGGTCTTTGGCCTATGAGAGAAGGCTGGGTAGTTGACATAAACATCCTCTGTGGCACCATCCGATGATTGATTGGTAGGGTTGGGATTTCTATAGTTGTTGCCTGCCTAGAAAGACAGACAGAATGTCAATGATTCACTGCATTTCAGCAGCCAGTAAATATACTCAAAACAAATCTCTCCTTAAATTAACCACAATGTAAGTCAGATTTCTATTATAATTAATGTCATAAAAGATTCTCTTCATCGTATTGAACTTCTATGAGAAATCACATTTTTGACTTGCAGGGCTCAGAGTGCAATGCAACAAAAGACTACTCTAGATTGTCACTTGCTATATTAGATTATGAAACACTTAGTCTTAAAACTCTCCCCCAATGCCCCAGGCTGTTTTGATAAGAACCATTATTTTCATTTTTATATGGAAGTCTAGTATAGCACTTCCCATAGTAGGTACTCAATAATTTCTGTTGAATGAATGCTTTAATAAACAATACTTTTATTTATTTTATTTTTTTTAGAGTTGCCTTTGTTTTTTTTTATTTTTTATTTTTATTTTTTATTTATGATAGTCACAGAGACAGAGAAAGAGGCAGAGACATAGGCAGAGGGAGAAGCAGGCTCCATGCACCAGGAGCCCAATGTGGGATTCGATCCCAGGTCGCCAGGATCGCGCCCTGGGCCAAAGGCAGGCGCTAAACAGCTGCGCCACCCAGGGATTCCCTAAACAATACTTTTAAAGTACACAATCTTGTCTTGACAGTAAACAACTAAACACAATAAGAGAAATTAAAATAAACTGGCATTACTTTCAAGATGATGTTATATAATCATTAACATTCTCTACACTAGTCAAGTCATTTTGACCACTTATATATGCATGTGGCAGAAAATCTGTAGGCAGTTAAGAGAGAGAGAGAGAAATTGAGAGGAAAAGAAGAGAGAGGGGTCTTTTGGCGAGTAGTTTGGAAATTGAGAGTGGTTTTGCAGGGATAAAGCACAAGCAAAGTTGCAATGTCACTGGTACTTCCATAGCCTGTCTAAAACCCCAAAACAATCAAGCAGGTCTAGCTTCTTTCTCTTTCACATCCAACTTATTATCTAACTTTGTAATCATCATTCAAAATATCATTATTCTACAAAAGTCTGTAAAACTTGAATACTTAATGTGGGAAGTTGCAAAGCTCCTTTCTTCCTCTGACATTCACAGCAGTAAATGTGGCTTTAGATTGGTGTGAGTGGACAACAGCTAAGGACAAAGAAGGGAGCCCAAAATTGTGTATGACAGAGGACCGTTTTATTGCTTGCTGGACCAGCAGATGAAAAAAGGCAAGACTTCTTTAGTCTTTCCAGTTACTATCAAAAAGCCAGCCATGAATTCTTTAGAAAAAAAAAAATTGTTGTGTAAAAAGTATCAGAAGAAAAAAGTTAAACCAATAGATAAATAGGTAACAGAGAAATCTGAAGCACACATATTAGATTGTTAGAAGCTTTTTATTATTTGATGTTTTGACCATGCAGAATTCAATTGCAAATAATTAAATTCAAGAGAAATGGATGTAATTTTAGATAACACTTGGGGAAATGTTTTGTGTAAAATTTTGTAAACAGGGGCAGTGGCTCGGTCAGGTGGCTCAGTCAGTTATGCATCTAACTCTTGGTTTCAGCTCAGGCTGTGATCTCCCAGTTGTGGGATCAAGTCTCGTGTAGGGCTCCATGCTCAGTGGGAAGTCGCTTGAAGGCTCTCTCCCTCTACCCCTTCCCCCACTCCCTCTCTCCGTCTCTGTCTGTCTAAAATAAAATAAATAGGGCACCTGGGTGGCTTAGTCAGTTAAGCATCTGCCTTCGGTTGAGGTCATGGTCTTAGGGTCCTGGGATCGAGTCCTGAATTGGGATCCCTCTGGAGTCTGCTTCTCCCTCTACACTTCCCCCTGCTCATGATCTCACTCACTCTCCTTCTCTCTCAAAAAAATAAATAAAATCTTTAAAAAATAAAATATCTTTTCAAAACATTGCAAACAGAATAATATATGTTAAAGAGATAATCTGACTAATAGTGGAGACAATGAGCATGAAAATAAGCAACCCTCTTATCTGCAAGTCCAGAAGAGATTTTCTATTCTTTCAATTAAACGAGGAGCAGGGGAAGGTGGAGTGAGGAAGAAAATGTTACAATTCATGAGACTCCTGTAGCCCAACAGAAATTCGAGCATTCTTTAATTAATAAGCCAATAGAAACATAATAATGATAATGAATATCATAGCATTGTGTTTCTCTAATATGCTTGCTATGCCTTATGACCTAAAACATTACTATGCCCTCTACTAGGTCAGGTGGTGTCCTCCCAAAATTTATGTCCTTCCTAGACCTTCAGAATATGACCTTATTTGGAAGTAGGGTTGTTGCAGATATAATTAGTTAAGATGAGGTCATATTGGAGTAAGCGGGCCCTTAGTCTAACAGCACAGCTGCCCTCCTAAAAAGAGAAGAGATACAGATATACATGTGTCTACACACACTGAGGAATGTCACGAGAAGACAGAGGCAGAGATTGGAGTGATGAGTCCAGAAGCCAAGGAATGCCAAGGACTGCCAACCACCACCAGAAGATAGGAGGGAAGCATAGGACAGATTCTCATCCCAAGAGGGAACATATCTTGCTGAGACTTTGATTTTGGATTCCAACCCTCCAGAACTGCAAGAGAATAGATTCTTGCTGTCTAAGTAGCCTACTTGGTAGTAGGTTTGTTGTGGCAGCCCTAAGAAACTTATACACATAGTGGTAATCCACAGGGCTATTATGATGTCCCGGCAGTTGGAGCTTTATTTGTATTCATATAAAACAAATTGTTTCAAAGGGCATCAATAATAAGAGAAAAGGTCAGAAAACAGGTGTTTCCTCAAATAGCTGATACACTACATGGCCAGGTAATTGAAAGGAGAACAGTAAGGTTGTTGACTGCAAAATGGACCAACATTACAGGATATTATAATGCAGAAAAGGGGACAAATGACAGCTCTGAGAAAACTTACCTTATTCTGTGCACCCCAGGACTCTTTAAATAATTCTTTCTGTCTCCTTCTCCTGAGAATACATATTCAATAGAGGCATTAAGGTCTTACACTCCAGCACTAGTACTATTGCACTGAGTAATATACCATACCTGTAGCCCAGCCCAAATGCCCTCATTAACTATGTTGAAGTAGCATCCACAGTTGCCTCATACATACCTACTCAAAATTCCCTGGACCTAAATATTCATTTTCCACAGATGGTGAAGGCATCGAAATGGATATCCAGCTAGTGTACATTAGTAATTAATTTCGGCAAGCTTACTAAAGAATGGTTCATGGTGGGTTATTGCATAGATGACTTACTACCTTCTCCAAATAACCTCGAGCTTCAAGATTTCCCACAATCAAAAACTTCCTTTTAAATGCCAACTGTGTAAGTTCTCAGATGACAGTGGAAATATAGTTAAGCTTTAAAGAAACTTCTGGGTGTTTGACTAAACCTCCTAAATAGATTATTTTATTTAGCTTTCATCAAAAACTCTATATTTAACTCAGATTGGGAACCTGAGACAAGGCCCTACATCGCATGGTTGGTTAGTGATAGTATTGAGATTTGAATCCACAGCCTTCCCTTGTGACTACTAGGCTCACTGCTTCAGGGGCCACGTGGCCGCAGCTCAGTGGGCCCTCTGGAGCCATGCTATTTTGTAAACCCTCCACCATTTGAATGAAAACTACAAAAAGCTAACATCAGGAGGAATCTTTGAAAAGAAAATTCAAGAGACAAAGAAAAGAGGCTACTATAATTGAATGCCATGGATGAAATGACTCTACCCAAATGCATGAAAATAGTTATTATGGGAGATGATGACTGTTTTTTTTTCCATCTCCCTAAGGAAAAGATTTTTATCAGACCACAGAAGAGACAGGTTAGATGCAAAAATATAGGGTTATTTTCCTTTATGTAAAAGAATGAAGTTGTAATTCCTTCACGGAAAGTTTAAAAACCAGCCAAGCTAGTCTCTCTCCATGGAAAGGTTGTTCAAATGATGGATGTTGTTCACTATGGAATCCTCCTACTGTGTCGACATGATCACAAACTGGTCTTATTCTATGTGTGTGTGTTTACTTATGAAGAAGCTTTTATGTGGTTAATTTATTTGATTTTTTGACGTGTAAGTTTATTATGCGAAAGTTATGCTTCCAGGTCATTCATATAAATTATTTACTCTTTCAAAGAAATCTGTGACCTAGATGTTATTACCATCCTCTTTTCACAAATGAAGAAACAAACCTATGACCTTGGATTGTTTGTTAAATCATGGTTCACAAGGCTGGCTATATCATAATACAGATTAACTTTCCCAAAGAGGTCCAAATATATACACTGTTTACATCAGCCTAAAATACTCAATATTATGAAGAAAAGAGAACAAGAAACAGAGTCAGATGATCTGTGTTTAACTCATGCTTGGCAATTTACCAGTTATTTGCATCTATACAGTTCAGTCCTCTAGTCTATTAAATAAAGAGAGTAAACACTGTGGTTTGTTCTAGGTTGACTGACCATTCTGGTTTGCTGGATTCTAAGGAGTTTCCCCCAGAGTTGAGGGATTTTCAGTGCTGAACCTGGGAGTCCCAGGCAGAGAAAAACAGCCTATTTGTCATGAGCATCAAAGTTGACAACAAAAGGCAAAAATAAGCATCTAACATTTTGCACACTAAACATTTCATTTTTCCCTACAGACCCAGGCATCAGCGTATAGACTATCTTTTGGCTCCTGCCATGCCTCACCAGGGCTAGCCACATCCACCAGCCACGTTCTCTTAACAGTGCCACCATCTTGATCTTTCACTGGAAGCACCACAACCTGAGAGCAGAGAAGGTGCAGGAAATGCCCCTGTGCACACAGACAACGAAGTACTAGGTGTGAAGCAAGGTCTCAGTCTCATTCAGGCCCACTGTCATCTCCTCTGGCTTCTCCCCAAGTTCACACATCTGAAGCGGCAATATTATTTTAAGTGGTCACAAAAAGACAGAGTTCTGAAGGCCATTGTTTAAGCCCTTGGGTCACTTTTCAAAATGTTTCCACTCTAAGTAACAACCACAAACTGATACGGGCAACCAGGTAGACAGAGCAAGGCTTCTTTCTTTGTGATGTTTGCCCATGATTATGCATTCAAGTCCACAAATCTTTTTATCACATCTAACCAAGTGGGACAATCTATCCTACAGTTCAATTTAGCTATTCATGTAAAAGTGATGCATTTTCATGAAGCTGAATCCATCATGTCCAAGCTCTGTGACCCCCCAGAGATACGTACTGTCACTCATGCCCTCCTATCATGTAGCCTGCAGCCCCAGGTACTCCTGCTGTCACAGCTGCCCTCGTTGTATTGCTCATCAACCAGGGCAAAGCAGTCAAAAAATCCTCAGTGTCACTAACATCCTGGGTTCCTTACCTCATTTTGCTAATTTGCTCAATTTCCGCCAGGGAAAGGCTTCTAGGGCAGCCCGTGATGGGAAGAAAGGGAAAGCGAGAGTTTTGTGTTTCAATTTAATTAGACAAATACTTATTGACCATCCATTATTTGGAAAGATTAGCGCTAAATGCTATCAAGCACTAAGAAATGAGTAGAACACAATCCCTGTCATTTTGAACAGAAGGGAGGACAAGCAGAGAAATGATTAAGCGACAAAGCAAACTGCAAGGTGCAGCGGAGCAGAAGTACAATGTGGTTCCAGATGGTGACATCATGTCTCTTTGCAGGGAGGGAGAACTGGGAGGACACTTCCCAGGGGAGACATGTGTCCCACGCTTTGAGCCTCAGGAGGAAAGTCAAACATGGGGGAAACCACTCTTTGTTGGCTACCCAAGTAGGAAGAGAGTTGGGTATGTTCACAGAATAAGGCTTGCAATTCTAACAAAAGTTGTCGACATGGGGGCGGCAAAGTAGAAAATATAAATGAATATTAGATTGGGGTCCCACTAATTAGATGGAAGTCAGAACAATGGGTGCCTCTGATACAAGGTTAATGAATTTTAACATTATTCTGGTGGCAATAGGAAGACAATAAAAGGTTTTACAGGGGAAGGACATGGTCAGTCTAGCTTTTAGAAGAGCAACCAGGAAAAGTCAGATGTGTTAGGAAAAGAGGAGACACCTAGAGCCGGGGGTGGGTTGGAAGCATTCACTAGTATCAAGTGAGTGGTAATACAAGCCTCTAAAGAGGAGAGGTCAGGATATGGAGATGAGACAGAGAAACCTACCTGATAGCCTACTAAGATGCATGTACTTGCCAGTGTGTGTGTGTGCATGTGTGTTTGGTACTATTGCTGAGGCAGAAGAGAAGAGGAGATGGATGTACTCCTTCCCTTTCCTGAGAAGAGAACATGTTAGTTGGAACACAAGAATAAAGAGTAATTAAAGTGAGTTGATGAATATGGGACAGTAAGAAAGGGCAGAGTAAACCAAGAATATCCCAGAAAGTTCCCAAGTCGGCCACAAGACAGTAGAAGGTAGGAAACTTTAGCAGAGGTCAATGGCCACCTACTCTCTCTAAGGTGGCCCCTTCCGACACCTTTCTTCCTCAATCATTTTTTAGGAAGAGCACCAAAACTGCTTGTTTCAGAGACAATAACCATTTAACAGTATTTGTTTACTAGAATGGGCGCTCATATCCTGTCTTATTCACTACTGTCACCAGAGATATTTGATGAAGGAATGCATGAAGGCATTATTACTGCTTACTGCTTTTCTTCCCCTTTTCAGAAGCCCTCCCTCTCTCCCTCTTGCCTCTCATCACATACACACACACACACACACTGCCCCTTGCCCAACCGCCTCTTTTCCATGCAGGAGGAGGAAGATAGATGGCACTGCAGACAGAGCAGAGGCACCAGGCGGTTGACTGCCCAGAATATGAAAGCTGTGCTAACTTGAGAGCAGCTCCTATTAATTCTTAAACAAATGACTCTAGCTTTCTCCTTCGATATTACCACAACTACTTCTCTTCTTTTGTGTAAGAAAAACACTCCAAATGCTGTATGTGAGTGCTAATACAGCTTGGCCAACTATTGGGTTATTAATAGAGAGCCCCTCATATCAGAATGCAAGAGTCAGGATGAATTGCAATACTCACCTTTTATAAGAAATGACAATGATGGTGGTAATTAGGATAACAAGCAGCAACAATAAAACTGCCCCTCCAGCCACAAAGAGAATGTATTGGTTATCAGTTTTACCTAGGAGGAAAAAATATATAGTAGGAATTAGGAATTCAGCTAAAGCCAGAAAAAAAGTGGGAAAATGAGGAAAGGGAACATTAATCAAATACAGTAACAATTCAAAACAACCCAATGAAAAAAACTGGATGAAATTAAGGGAAAAAGATAATTTTTACTTTAGAGTCTTCTAAATATTTGTGACTCCTCATAGATTTTTATTAATTCTTGATTTAGCTAGGTTTAACACCTTATGAAGAACAAGAGTAAATAGGTGAAGGGAAGGGTGCCTGGGTGGCTCAATCAGTTAAGCATCCAACTCTTGATTTGGGCTCAGGTTCTGATCTCAGGGTCATGAGATCGAGCCTCATGTCACATGTCACACTTGGCTCTGAGCATGGAGCCTGCTTAAGATTCTCCTTCTCCCTTGGTCCCTCCCCCTTCCTCTAAAAAAAATAAATAGGTGAAGGGGATTAAGAGGTACAAGCTTCCAATTATAAAATAAATAAGCCACAATGATGAAAAGTACAGCATATGGAATATAGTCAACGATATTATAATAACTTTCTGTGGTGACAGATGGTAACTAGACTTACTGTGTGACCTTTCATAATGGATATAATTGTTGAATCACTATACTGTATACCTGAAACTCATTTAATATTATATGTCAACTATACTTCAGTTAAAAATTTAAAAAAAGAACAAGAATAGAAAGAGTTACTTGTTTGAGACAGATATCCCTTCACGTTAAGGAGCTCCCAATCACATACATAAAATCTTTTGTAGAAAAAAAGCAACTATCAAAAGAGTACATAAATAAAGATTACTTCTTAAGACTGGTATATTAAGTATATTCATACAACAGCATAATTTAAGAAATATTTTCTACTCAACCTGAGTTAATGATAAGAAGTGATCAGAAAAAAATCTGTTACTCCGACTCAGCGCTCAGGCAGGAAGAGCAATGATCCAGGAATATGCAGTTCTCTTCCTGGCTCTGTCACCCCTTAGCTGTGTGACCTCCAGCCAGTTCCTTACCCTCCTCTCCATGCCTTTCTTCATCTGTCAAGTGATGACAATGTCGACAGCTCTAATTACATCACAGAACATTGGTGAGATTCCAATGAGGTAATATTCAAATAAGCAATAAACTACTAGAGCAACATCACCTCTGAAGCGAGATCTCAAGGAGTTCTGAAAGCATTTTATCTTTAAAATGTCCTCCTGTCCATGAGATGCATCACCCACTGCCTCCCACAGATCTCCTTCCCAGGGGAAAAAAAAAATCCCATCAGTATTCCCAGGGGCACCCCAGTGGCTCAGTCGGTTAAGCAGCTGACTCTCAACCTTGGCTCAGGTCATGATCTCAAGGTCGTGAGATGGAGCCCTGACTTGAGTTCCCAGGCTCAGCAGGGAGTTTGCTGGAGGTTCTCTCCCTCCCTCTTCTCCTTTTCCTCCCCATCCCTCCAGGCCACTCTCTTTCTCTCCAAAATAAATAAATATATCTTTAAATATATATGTGCTGTTGCCAGGAATGGGAGTAAATTAGAACCTGGGAGCTGTCCTCATCACCCCCTCTCTCTGGGGCAGCAAGGTTGCTGGTCTTCTCTCCTGCAGGGAGGGGCCAGGAGAAGGCAGATGAACAGCATGATTTCCCTCTAATGCTGAAATTAAAGCCCAATGCTTGTTTGGTGATTCCCATGATGCTGCCTGCAATCCTACAGCAACCTAAAAATCATACTTTTCATTGGGTTCTTCATGATCTTTCCCTTGGATTATTTCTTCCTTCCTGACCTACTATTAACCTGCAATTTTTTTCCGTGATAACTCAAAGTCTACATCCACTCATTCTTTTGTATACAGTGAAATTAAGTCAAGTAATAAACATTATTTTCATTTTTCAAACTTGTTGAACCTATAAGGTGAATTAAAGTAGAACAGTGTGTGAACTTTAGAGGCTTTAAGAAAGGCTTTTGTCCAAATATGATGGAGAAAGGAAAAGCTAAATTTATTCAGAACAAAAATATATTGAACCACTCCTACAAAAGGAACAATGAAATTTTCTCCCCATCAAATAGGAAATTAAGCTTTTTAAGCTCTTGTTACATTATAAAAAAAAAATGAACAAAATCCCTGAAATTATTTTGCATTGTAACAGGACTAAAAAGGACCACACCTGCTATACTGAAATAATTTGAATACCACAGATGCTACGGTTAAATCAAACAGGCAATCATGGTGAGAAAATGAAAGTTACAATTAAAATATTCATTGACAGTATTCTGGGAAAATTGTTTAACCACTTTTGAAAATGCTATTTAGACCTCTGTTATAGTAAAAATGAATAAATAAATAAATAAATAAATAAATAAATAGTAAATATATAGGCTTGACCAGGTCAAATGAAAAATATCTGTAGTTAAAATTATCACAAAGAATATGTAAAGACCAAAAAATGGTATCCTTAACACAGCCTTGCTATCAGATAAAGCTATAGGGGTGACCGGGGCTGGGGCTCCATGGGTGGCACCACCGACCCTTGATTTCAGCTCAGATCATGATCTCAGGGTCGTGAGATCCAGCTTCACCCTCCCTCCAGCACGGAGCCTACTTAGGATTCTCTTTCTCTCTCTCCCTCTGCACCCTGTCCCCGACTCGCAGGTACTCTTTCTCTCAAAAAAAAAAAAAAAAAAAAAAAAGAAAAAAAGAAAAGAAAAAGCTCTAGAGGACAACATGAAAGATATAAATAACGTATTATGAAAAAGCACGTAAAGAACAAGCCCATGTAAAAGGGCCACAGTGGTGAGACGGAGCCTCTCAAGCTTTATTTGAAGGAGTAGGAACTGCTACAGTCTGCATCTGGGAAGGATTCGGTCTGTGTGTGTCACACCCGTTCACTAACTGCTTGCACATTTGATTAATGACTCTATTCTAAAGAAATACTCAGAAATGTGAACAAAGGATTCTGTAAAACACAACTGCAAAAAAAAAAAAAAAAAAAGTCTGTATTTCCCAAGAGTAGACTCAGAGCAGGATTCCAGGGCTGTGGTTCTCAAACTTACTTTGCATCAGCTTCACCTGGGGGCTTATTAAACCACAGGTTGCAGGCACCCTCCACCGACCTCCAAACCTTTGATCCAGGAGTGTCTGGGTGGGTCTGCATTTGCAGGTCCCATGCAATGTCTATGTTGCTGACCTAAGGCCCATTCTTTGAAAACCTGGGCTAGAGACATTTGGATGATGTGTGTAAGGAATTCCAATAACATGGAAGACTACAGACTGCAGACTGTATACTTAAGGAAAGCTTCAAAACCAGCATTGACAATTGTGCATGCTGTAATATCTCCACGAAGAAAAGCCTTCAAGGGGGCAAAGGCCAAAATTTTAAAATGATGATCTCCAGAGAGTGGCATTAAAAGCAATTATTTCCTTAGGTTTTTTGGTATTTTCCAAACTTTCTAAAGGATGTACTGTTCTTTTATTAATCAGGAAAAAAAAAAAACCAGAATAAAACTGTAAAGGTCTGCATGCTTAGAATAATCTGACACATTTTAGTCATGATATTTAAAGTACAAGATGTAGAGAACTTTTTTTTTGTAGAAGTATATTCAGAATCCTTAAGAATTAAGATGGCATTCCTTATTAAACTCTCAATTAGGTAGAATTAAGTAGAAACCATTGACATGTACTAGTCATCTGGTTCACACTGTTCAATTCTAAGTCCAAACTTTAAATGCAGCCTTCAATACGAAATTGGTTACCTCCTTTTCACCACTTCTAGTGATGTTTGACCTGTTAGAGTCAGATCTGCTTATTGATTCACCTTTTAACACAGCCATACTACGGCATTACAGATGAAATGATGTGCAAAAATGATTTGGGTTCCTAAAGGAAAAACATCGACTAGAAGAAAGCTGCTTCTGTACTCACAATACTACTGACACTAACTTCCCCCAAGCTGGCAGACTCCACAGATAAGGGCTCAGTCCACACTGTCCCCTGCCTCCCCCTTCAGACTCCAATCACAAATCCAGGCCTCCCTACTCCAGACGGACCAACCAGCTATAAATTCAAGGTTCCCATGACCTCCTCCTCAGGTTCAATACTTTGCTACAACAGCTCACAGAACTCAGACAGGTGCTTTACTTGCTATTACTGGTTTATTAGAAAAGATAAATCTCGGGAAGAGACAAATGGAAGAGATGGATAAAGCAAGTTCATGAGGACAGGGAGTACAGGTGCAGCTTCCATGCTGTCTAGGGATGGGCCACCCTCCCAGCATCTCCATGTGGTCACCAAGCCAGAAGCTCTCTGACATTTAGGGGTTTTATGGAGGTTCCATTACATAGGCATGATTAATTCAATCATTGAATACGGGTAATTAATTCAACCCCACTCCCTCTTCCCTTTTTCAGGGGGTTGGGGTTTAAACAATCCTCCAGTCATGGGGCTGATTCCTCTAGGAATCCTGAAGCTCTCTAGGTACTTCCAGCCACCAGCTGCCTCATTAACTTGCAAAAAGACCCTCCTTGCTCTGGAGATTCCAAGGATTCTAAAAGCTCTGGTGTCAGGGACTCGGGACTGAGACCAAATATAATAGCAAAAGAAGCTCCTAGCACCATGATCACTTAGGAAATGACAAGGGTTTAAGACTTCTGTGAAAGGAACCAGGGGCAGAGATGACATTTTTTGTTATACCACACAGTACTTGATTTATGGAGTTTATAATGTTTTAGAAGGCCCTGGACATTTAAAAACCCCACGAAGAATGAGCATTTTCCCATAAGAACTAAGAGTAAAAGGCATGGGAGTCAGGGGAGATTCAGTCACACTCCAGAGACGTTGCAACCTAGAGCCTCCCGCCTACAGCCAAGGCTGCCCTGTATTCCTTCCCTGTCCCACCGCTGCGTTCACATGAACCGTCAGTACTTGGAACCAGGCTGGTGCAGCCACACAACTTGCTAGGCCATGCACGGCCAAAAACAACAAGGAAAAGCAAAGGGGGTGTGTGCATGCTTCAGGGAGTCAGTCAATAGTTCATAACACTCACTTTTGCCTAAATTCTGCTAATAGATGTTAGGTTGAGTAATGTTAGCCCTCAGGCCCCTCTCTTAAAGAAAGAATTATTGTGTATTCTCAGCAGCCACTTTTTTTGCTGATTTTTTTTTTCATTTTCATCCCAATGCTGTCTTGATTCATAGGAGGACAAAAGTGTCGTGAACCATAAAGCCATTATTTTCCCTCCCATCAAAAGAGATAAATACAGTTAAAACAATTTAAAGCATGTCAGTGAGATATATAAATGAATAATTTACTGCAGGACTGCAACCCTCCAGGCTACGTTCCTGCCAATGACAAGTATTTATGGCTGAGTTATAAACCTTTAGAAAGGCTCATGATAGAAATGATGCCAGGTCCTTCCCTTGGAACCAGGTGGGCAAGAGCAGGTATTAACATCTATTGTTTATCCTTTATTACAGTTGGAGGTGGCCTAAGTGACTCAGAACCTAAATATCTGGACCAAACAACACCCTAGGAAAAACTCACAGATCCTGAGCCTCTAGCCAGCCCTGGATAGGTCATGGTAGATACCAGTTAAAATTATTCTCACTTCCTTACCTCATTAAAAAGACAAGCAGAAATATTAGACTCCATTCTATGTAGACAGAATACATATAATGTGTGAGTTCCCGCAGGGTAGATATATGTGAGTTGAAACACTATTACCAGGTCGATTCTAATTTGTGATCACTATATAACATAAATATCCAACCATCGTCCCACATCAGACATTGATTTGCTAAAAAAAAAAAACAGAGATCGAGGGGGGAAACTTGGGGCCTCATCCTACCTTCTAATTCTTTTCCCTGGAAGACCTCGTATGAGACACTTGATCTTGCAGACACTTTTTTGGCAACTGCAAAATGATGATAAAATCAGCCCCAAGGGGGGCTAAGGGGCTTAGATAAAATATACAGAGGTGCCTAGAATTTTAAGCACTGTGTAATGTGTAAATTATTAATAGTATAATTATATTTTGTACACACACATTCAAATTAGAGTTAAAAAAGTAATAGCCTTTGTGTTCTTTTCATGATGTTGAACTAGTCATGTATAGCAGAATGCTTGCTTCCACAGCTAGATACAGACGTCTGGGGAAAGGCAGAGGTACCATTGAAAAGCATGTGTAAGATAATTGTAGCTTTATAGGACCACTGGATATAACGGTAGCACAAAGTCTATTGAACTTTCCTATACGCCTGAAATATACATCAAGTGGATATTGATATTAGTCCAAGTTTTCAAAGGTCAACTTTCTTTGTGCAAATCAATTTTATACTCTCTGTATTTCAGAAACTTTCCCCTGTTTTATAGCAAGAAGATCTTAGCGAATAAATTATTTTCAGAGACTTAAAGACCATGACATCAGCCTCTAATCCTTCTTCTGAGTGAAGAATAACTACTCTTCCTCAAAATAAAAGTATTATCAGATTTTAACTGAAAAACCTAGAGCACCTAAGAGTATCTAAAACCTAAACGTAAGAAACAGAAACATAAGACAACACAGAAAGGTAAGAGAATCTAAATCATTTTCCTGGAGCAAACCAATAAGAGAAGCAAGTTTCCAACCCAATGTATAACTTTTGCTATACTGATTTTGCCTCTATTTGATGGGAGGTATTTCCCAACTGACTTAAGCACTTAAAAATTTTGTATCAGTTGAGATACACATAGTCTAAGGCCAGAAAGTTTACCTACTCAATATAGGATGACTGCGTTAGCTGCACTTTCTGGTGTCTTTATGTGCATCATGTCATACTGTGGGCCATGGTGGTCTACAATGATTGGTGTATGGCCAGGGTATCTAAGTCAGCATATTAGGCATACAGATGGTGAACATCTGTGGAGAAAACTTTCATGGCTGACTCTGTCGTGGTAGATGTCTCATCTTTTCACCCAAATACTTCTTAGTCTTATGCTACATTTCTTGTATTTTTATGAACTTCAATTTTCATGAACACCTATCATTTAAAGGAGACTCTTTTACACATCATAAGTCAAAATGTCAAGAACTGCACAAATCTTGCTTACTTTCTTAGTGAATTAAGCACGCAGAAAAGAGTTGATGGAGCGAGCCAGAGACAACTACCCTTAGAAAGGCCTGAATGGAAGGTTGTCCATTGGCTAGTGTGTGGGGACTTGGATTTTTGGAGCGTTTCCACCGTTCTCTAACTGCTAGGGTGGTTTACTGTGTCTAAATTGTTTATACAAACAATGTGGCTTATGCTAAACACCTGTTTTCTTCCTGGGAAATCAGTCAGGCCTGATGACTTTGTCCCACAATGTCTTTTACATTTGCTGATCTTGCTCTGCATTCTTCTGCTGGAATAAGTCAAAGCTATCCCTTTGGAATGCAATCGTGGAGCAAGAGACCTAATTTTGTGGGAGGGTAGGAGCCTAAGCTCCACAGGCACCTTGCTCCAAGGTGCAAAAGTACCTCCTGGCGTAATGGTGTAAAAAGTTCATTTTTCCTTTAGATAAAGCCAATTAGCTAAAGCAGATGGTCATCCCAATTACCAGGTGAATGTAGGTTGAACTCTGTGTGACAAATGGTGCTGTCAAGTCCTCTTATTTGAGGACTAGTTGTTGTTTACCTTGAGAACATGTTTATAATGGGTCGTATCTCCTGGGACCCATAAAAGGTGAGATTTCTGTCTTTGCACTCTCTTGGCAGATTGCCTGTGATGCGTATCACAATTCTGGTTTAATGCTTATTTAATAATAGAATTGTTTTCTTTCTCTCTTTTACCTTTGCAGAGCAGTTTTCTGGGGAGGGAGGCGATTTTGTTTCTAATTATAATTCCCCAATACATTGTTGTTATTACTGTTGTTTAACCAAGTGTAACTCTACACTACAGTGTCACTATTATGTGTATCCACAAGGACAGAACAGGAAATTTTTCAAATGGGTCTACAAAAAGCGAGATAAACATTTCTGCCATGCACTAAAACACGTTTTTATTGTGAAATACAACACATACCATACCATTTAACAATTTTATGTATCTGGCTGTTCAGTATTAAAGTCCATAAATATGAGAGAAAAGAACTATTCAGAATATTTAATATAAAAAATAACCTTCCTTCTTCTTAGGAGGTTCTGGAGGTTAAGCCCTCTCTGTCCTTGAGGGGTAAGAACTAGAATTCTCATGGCTTATAACTCGATTTCTGGGTTCACTGGTCTTTACAAGAACAAAAGGAAGAGAAGCTACATCTACAAGAACTAGAGTGAGAGCAGGATTTGAGAAAGGAGAAGGAAGGAGGAATATAGGATGGAAGAAAGTTGTGCTTGAAATCTTAGAGCAAATTCCCAGGGAGTTGCTCAAGGGAGTGGTCTTCCCCACAAGGGGAGAGTCTAGTGGGCAGATCTGATACAGAACTTGTGAGCAGGTGGTTTGCAAAGCCAAGAAGCCATGGGAGAGTGGAGAACAAATAAGAACCTTGACTCCAGCGAGAAACTTGACTCCCCTTTGTCCAGAGCCTACTCTAGAAGTTCCCGTCATCTGTTCCTGGTGTGGACTTGACTTCATCAGCCACCAGCACTTTCCTCCAGACCCAAATACCTGCTACCTGACTTTGCTTGTCCCTAATATGGCTATATAGAAACTCTCACACCATTTCAGAATACCCACAAGCCCCAGAAAAGCAGAAAAGTCAATGGAGGACACCCCTCCTCCCCCCACAGCACCTGTGATGATCTGAACAAGCCTAAGAGTGCAAAGCTGACCAAGTGGGAGATCCCCCAATCCCCCAATCCCTTGCCTACTACTTGTTCTATGCGTTGGATCAGTTTGAAGTTAATTGGACCTAAAACCTAAAAGCGGGGGGGGGGGGGGGGGAAGGGGGGGGCAAGGCTATGGAGCTCTCCATGGCCAGCTTCTCCTGTGACGCATCTGTTGATAATAGTAAGGACTTGTATCTTTCACTTGGAGCAGCAATATGGTGCCACAGTTCAGAACAAGAACTCTGAAGCCCTCCTGCCCTACTTTGGGTGTTAGCCCCTCTCATTCTTAGCCATGAAGCTTGAATAATTTACTCAACCTTGCCATGCCCCACTTTGCTCATTCAAAAAGATGTAGATAATAATGTTGTGACAACTCAATGAATAATAATTATCAGTAAATTCTTAGAGTGACGGGTACACATATAAGCATCATAATGAGTTTGTCATATAGTGGCTGAGATGACGGCTTGTGACACTTAATTCTTATAACATCTACTTATAACTTTTCCCCTGGGTCCTCAGAAATCTTCAAAACTCTAACCACATGGCATTTATAAAGGCCTATATATAAATGTGTTATAAATGTCATATAGATCTTTTCAGAATATAAAATAGCAAGCTTTGGACTAACTATTTAACTCCAAATATTCTATTTAATTTTAATTCACTTTATTTAAAATAAAAATGCTTACTAAGTTCTCTACAAACACTCTCAAAACACTCTACAAGTCAGTTAATGCCTAGGTGTCAGAAACAAAAGCTTCAGTAATAATTTCAAAATCTGCAGCTTTGTGCCTTAGTTTAATTACCTATCTGATTTCTCCTTTTTTAAAAATAGCCAATGATTAAAGTAGGAATTGAAAGAAAGCCTGAAGTTCACAACTGACACCTTTATTGAATCAGGAAGAAAAGAAAGTAGCTGACATAAAAGCAAAACAACCTGTGTGGACTAAAGTATTTGGGACTTGGCATATGTGTATGTGTTTCATGAGTTTAAAGTTGCCCATACATCACATGTGCTTACTGAGTGTTTAAATATGGTAGATTGCTCATTGCTCCTCCTACCAAATGTGCATATAGGTACCTTCATTTGCAAACATACACACACAAATTAAAAAGTGCAGAATTTATCCAGTGCCCTGTATAAGGCATGAAAAACTGAAGGAACATTAATATCATTGTTATTGTTGATAATAATCAATAATTATACTTTGCAAACCTATATTTTTCTATATTTGTGAACTTGGCTCCCATGTGGTACCCACTTGGCATGGGGTCATCTGCACATACATCAATTGTGTCCTTGAGCTTCTTTGGTTGGAAGCCACAGAAATCATCCTATCTTTTGTTAATATGGTCTCCTCATCTCAGTATCTACTCTGTATTTTCCATGTTCATCGTAGTGATAATAACGATCTTCAGTTCACTTGCTACTCACCTTAGTTAGCCATTCTCAAGTCCCCATCAATCCAATTGAGAGCATTAACATTTCAATCTTCTATCTGTGGAAGAACGAATCTCTTCTTGTGGGTTAATCAAGTAAAATGCAACTCTTACATTTAAAAGATTATGAATATCACAGTTACTTGTGAGTTCTACTGAAAGTGAAATACTTTGAATTAATTCCAGAAATAAATTTGAGAGTGGCCAATGAGTACTGCAATATATTTATTTTTAGAAAGATATCCAAAAATATCTCTGTTGAATACATGCCTTTTGAAAATCCCCAAATCAGTAAAAGATAAACACCCTATGATTTCACTTACATGTGGAAGCTAGAAAACAAAACAAATGACAATAACAGACTCCTAAGTACAGAGAACAAATCAGTGGTTGCCAGAGGGGAAGGTAGGAGTATGTGCATATGCAGAGGGATGGGAGGGTGAAATAGGTGAAGGGGATTAAGAGGCACAAACTTCCAATTATAAAATAAATAAGTCATGCGATAAAAGTACAGCATAGTGAGTATAGCCAATAATATTACAATAACTTTGTGCAGTGACTGAGGATACCTACGTTTACTGTGGTAAGCATTTCATAATGTATATAATTGTTGGATCACTATGTTGTGTGCCTGAAACTAATATAATATTGTATGTCAACTATATTTCAATTTAAAAAAATCTCTGAATCATTTCAGCATAAAGAACTTTAAAATACCAATTGAAGTTCAAAGATGTGTCTCTACAAATGATGGATCTATGTTTATTCTTCATTCCCTGTCTTTTTAAATAGCATAGTCCTCTGTAAACCTACTTTGTCACCTGTATTTGTCAATATTTGTCAGAGTCAGATCCGCAATGCTTGAAATATTGAAGTTGAAGTTGATAGTAGCTGTCTGATTAATTGAATCATAACACTTCAAACTAGAATTGCTATTAAGAATGAAAGGCCATTAATCGTACATGAAGACTTTTTTTTTTTAAATTTTAAGTAATTTTCTACTTGCTTTTAGGGAAAACTTCACGCAATCATCTATGCTCAGTACCTAGTAAGGCTCTGGAGATAACCTCAAGCTGTTCACAATTCTCAGATGTTTTACATAAAAAAAAAAAAAATCCCATGCATGACAAAAGAGTATAAATGGCTGTTTTACAGTTGGAGTCATTAGGCAGGTCTTTGGATTTTAAGTGGGAAGAAATTCAGTACACTTATCTGAACTTGAACTTGAATCCCTAGCTGTACTCTAAGATCCTCGGGTGAGGAAGACTTCATGAAAATTGTTTGAAATTCAGGTGAGGATAAAGATCTGCTTAAAGAAAAGCAGTTTCTAGGCTTAGGAGGTTACTAATTTACATTGTGTACAATGGTGGAAAACAAGTACAACTTGTACTCCCTTTGCATGTGTAAGGTAGTAACACACACCAACAATGCTCCTTTGAAACAGCATCATCAAATCAACTTAGCACGAGGTCTTTCAGCATTTCCTTCTCTCATTATTATTATTCCATTCACTACCTTGTTTATCTACACAAATATGGTATGTATACAAAAATGACTGCAGGCAAACATTCCAGGATTTTGTGCATTAGGAAAGATGAATAAATCAATACGTGGGGCTTACAAAACAAACTAGTTAGCTGCCTTTTTTTTTTTTAATTTTTTTTTAAATGCAATGTCTCCTGGAAGAACTGATTTGGGCAGAGGCAACTGTAAAGACACAGAGACATAATGGGCCATGATTGAGTAATCAACTCACTTGTGATGTTGGAAACGGTATGTTTCATCTGGATATCCAGTTATCACCCAGAATTTTAAAAACTTAACTGAGCTGAAAATTGCAGTTGATCCACTTCAGTAGAGGCTATTTTAACTTGTGAGCAGTGACACCAGTGCTCTTGGATTCTGGTGCTCTGGTTCTAATTATGTAAAGAAACTGTCAGGAACATTACTTTTCTCTGTAGATGAAGATATTAAAAAGTAGAAGTTCATCGTGCTACACCGTGGAAATAGACATATCTGACATTGCAGCAGATACCAGCTCAGACAACCCCTATGCCTTCAATATTCACATCTATCATAAATTCATAAGGCTGGGACAGAAGGTTCTAGATAAGTGGATCCCTAAAAGAAAAAAATTATCTTGTCTATATCCAAAACTGTTTGGGAATTCAAATCACCTGGGAGCAAACTAGTTGCATTTTAGTGGAAACTGAACACCAAAGAAATAAACAAAGTTCATTTCTCTACTTCCATGGTCTTCTAGTTTAACTCAGGAACAGAGTCCCAAAGTCAACCTCTAACAAGCCATGTAAAGACAAGATTTGCAACCTATAGCACACTATTCCTTTATGCTCCTACTTGTTTGTTAACCCTATACCTCACAGAAGAAACATCTGGGCTGACTCCCTTCACTGGAGCCCTATGATCTCCTAGTGAATACTTCTGTAATTCTCACTTACAAACCCCATCCGCCAGGTCCAGTGACTTGCAATTATCACCATTTATACAAAACATGCAAAACAAGAAAAATAAAGTTAAGAAAAGAAATAGGCCTTCTTGAAAGCTATACATGTAAACAAAATTCATGAAAGTTTTCTCCCAAAACGTTCCAACTGATCTCCTCGGAGTTTAGGTTTCTTTGATCAGCAATCCTTAAACCTCAAATGTTAAATGTTGATGAAGAAAATCTAGAAATAATCTAGCTAGAAAACATGAAAATAAAATGGACACATTCTAGAATATAAGTAAAACATAGAAATATACCAGAGCATATAAAAATATAAAAATACAAAGAATCAGTCAAGAAACACATATTGAGAACATTCTGGAAAGATATTTTGACAACCCTAAGCAAAGATGCCATAATCACCAATCACAAGAAACTTCTTAAAAATTTTATTTATTTATTTATTTATTTATTTATTTATTTATTTATTTATGTATGTATGTATGTATGTATGTATGTATGTATGTATTTGAGAGAGAGAGCAAGCACAAGCAGGGTGAGGAGCAGAGGGAGAAGCAAGCTCCCCTGCTGAGCAGGAAACCCTATGTGAGGCTCTATCCCAGAACCCTGAGATCATGACCTGAGCTGAAGGCAGACACTTAACCAACTGAGCCACCCAGTCACCCCAAGAAATTTCTAACATAAGTGTCTGGACCATTGCAAACAGATGCAATTATTCAGTGATGCAAGGGTATGTATTTCAAGTTACAAAAGTTTGAGAAATTAAAAATGTTTGGTAGTTTCATGGCAGGCAAGCAGTTTGGGCTAAGGAAAAATCATGAAGATGGAGGAGATCTGATGGAAACTCTAAAGGAAAGAAGGTAAATGGCATGAAAATTATTAGGTTGGTTGGGAAGAGGAGAAAGTAAGAAAGTGTGAGTGACTGACGAGGCCAATGCAAGCACAAGCTGACGTTCCAATCACATTAACCTCTCTCCGCCCTTGGCCAGGCCACCTTGGTGCCAGCCAAAGTGGGTGAGGAGCCTGGGCACCACCCCCCACCAAGCCTGCACACAAGCTTTGGAGTCTGCAGCATCCCAGAGGAAGGGGCATCTTTTTCTGTTTTGCCTGCCTGGTGGAGGCACTATTTGAAATCTGTCTGTCTGGAGTGGGCTCTGTTTTGTGCCCAAAAATCTAGTATGTGATAGCGACAGCCTAGTAGGAGCGCTCAAGCATTCATGCACTATTACAAATGACTCGTGGCTAGTTTCCTGTGTCTCAAATTTCTCTTTTTGCTTCTGCACCCAACAATTTCCCTGACACTTCCTCAAATACCATTTTGCCATTTTGGTCAAGAATCAATAGTGGCTTTCATGCTCTTGCGTGAGATCCAGAATTGCTACCAAGTCATTGCCTAACCGAACCTCCCTTCCTTTATATTAAGCCATAACTCAAAAATCTCTGTACCAACCTAGTCATTTGATTGCAGTCACCCACACACAACTTCCTTCTCTCTCCTCCCCCGACCCCGTGCATTTTTTGTATTACTTCTCATGCTCTGCTCTTTCCTCTGCTCCAAACATCAGTCAGAATTCGGCGGTTCAGCTGAGTGGCCTCATCAGTGGCAGAAGGTGAGATAGGACATGAGGACCAATACTGTTCACGGTGGCAGACAGAAGTTTGCTCACAACTAGTCTCCCCTGGAAACTTTCTGAGAGAGCTAATTTTATTTCTTTGATCCTCATCCTTTTCATAATCAATAAGCTCAGTTGAAACAATAGTAGTCTCAACATAATTTAGTTAATACTAAAAGGCTTCACAAAGTCTTTTGGTGGAAACTAAAATGCTTTCCTCACGACTGATGACAATCTAGAGGATGTGAAGGGCCAAAGAATAATCTTGGTCACTGTCAATATACACACATTTCCCCCCTCGCTGTTTCTTGCCTCTGTGGTCTAGACAAATTTCAAATTCAGAGAAGTCAGTCTGGAGCTATTTCAAACTATTTCCCAGGTCCTGAGTGCATAGGATAAGAGACAAATGTCTTTCCCTCAGCCAAGATAGTTCATAGGAAATTCGGTTTCAACCCACGCTTTTGCCACCTTTCTCACTCTGTTCAAAATATGTCAGGAACTGGATATACGGCATGCTGGTTGGCATTGTGTCATCTTTTGGGTAACCACTGAGGACCTGGTACTTGTCTGGAAATGAACACAAGCACAGGGAAGAGCCCTGTGTGTGTGTAGAATATGACAGTCATGAAAATCTCTCCTTTGGATCCTATACAAGAAGTTGATGAGAGCCAACAAAAGGACGTACAGCAGTTTATAAAATTTGTGTCACAATCACCTTTCCCTTGACAGTTGAAATAAATTAAATCTGCTCCACATCTTATACCTGTCTCTCTGCTTTAATCCCTACATTGATTTTTGACCAAACAGCTTCAAGACTTGAAATAATCAAATCACATCAGAGCAAACGCAAGTAATCTATTTCTGCTTTCCATCTGACTTTTTTATTTTCAATCTTTACTTACATTTATTTTTAAGAGGAATTGAACCAGAACAGAACACAGAACCAACAGCTGGGCATTTTCCATCAATTATAACTTTTTACTAATAAGCTCTGTTGATATTCTCTTAACCTGCCAATTGAATGTCAAAAAGCCATTTTGCAAGTGTTCAAACAAGTGGACACTAATAATATTGACTATTACATTCAATCACCTTCACATTGTTTGCAGCTTATGCTATAGTTTTTTGCAGGAAATTTAGTCATGTCTAAAGTGAAAGACATTTTTATTAATTAGTAAGAGTCAAATAACTATCTCTTAAAAACCTATTACCTCCTTTTTATGATTTAAGACATTTATAATTAATTTTTCAACATATAATAGAAAAGAACATATTTCATATGTGTTTGAAAAGGTTCTTTATGATATTTTTCTGAAGAGAAATTTTCTTTGCCTTTGTCTCTGAGAGAAGATTAATGACTTTTTTTTCCTGGCCAGTTTTAAAAAAACATTTCTGTAATGCAAAGGTTTTGTTTTTAAGGTACAAAATATTTTGTATAAACATCTGAAGGAATGGAGTCAACACTTAAAATGAAGAAACTTTATGAATTTTTCTCCCCCACATATTCCATTACCCCTCCTTCACATCAAGTTCTCAGAACAATTTTGGTCTCCCCCACAGCCCGCACTGCCATACAAGAAGCAAAGAAAGCTCGATGTGGTCCAAGGAGATGATGTATAAGAAAGTGCTGCCCTTTGCCAAATGTCCTCCTTAGCACACACAGCTGCCCCAGACACAAACCCTGTTCTTCTTCCTTTCCAATGCAGGAATAGACATCAGCCTCCAATACAGGCAGAGTCTATAGAGGGACAACCAAATGCCAAGAAACCTTAGTTCTAGAAGTCTACACACAGGCCAAGGCCCATTGCTGGCTGGAGGCAGGTGAAAGAAAGGGTGAGAGAGAGAAGTGGATGGAAGGAAGGAAGGAAGGAAGGAAGGAAGGAAGAAAGGAAGGAAGGAAGGAAGGAAGGAAAAAATTAATATAATTTCTGTCACCAGCAAAAATTATTCTTCTGACATGTTATTCTGCTATGAGAAAACTTGCCCAGAGGCAGAAGTGGGAGAGCCTTAGATGGCCTTCCTCTCACTTGGTCCTACTGGAGACCCCTGCACACACTATCTAGGCTTCTTCACACTTGCATTTCAGGAGGTGAAAAGTCGCTTTTTCTTATCCTCACACACGTTCTGTGGGTCCTGCAGCTCACGCAATCAGGGCTTCATTATGACACAGGAAACAAATTACTAATACAAAATTAGTACTGGGCTTTGGGGGGAGCCTGCTCAGGTTGAGAGGTCGGGAAGGCCAATCTGTTTCTGCTCCCAGGGCCAAAAACAATTGAAGGGATCAAAGCTCTGAGGTGACAAAGGAGCAACATTATCAAATATTTCTAAACTTCCACTCTGCTCAACACTAACTCAGCAAATACCAATCCAGTACCATTTTGTTATTGCTGAGGATACCTGAGGATCATAAAACAGAGTCACTACCCTCAAGAAGCTGCAAAGTAGTGGAGAACAAATAGAAGTTATGCAACTGAAACTTACAGGCTATTGATACTATGTATTTTTAGACTTACGGATTTTTTTTTTTTATTTCAGGAATGTGGCAGATCAAGAAACTGGAAAGTTCTATAACTGTTAAATCTCTGACTGATGGATTAACAAGATAAAGAAAAACCAAATAGTAACAGTCAATAACCAACAACTTACCTAAACTCCATTGTTAAAAACTATTTTGAATACCAGAGTCATGAAAAAGACAACAGAAACCAACCCATGTGGTTGGCCTTATCCATTTTGAACACTTGAAGACATCCATAACATACTCACCATTGTACTCACCATCGGTAACAGTCAACCTCATCACGAATGTTTCGCTGTCTCCTGTGCTGGCCTTGAAACAACAGCGGTAAAGTCCCGAGTCAGAGGCCGTAACATGGGGCATGATGATGAAGGTGCTCCTCATGTCCTGACTACAGCTGCTCCATATCTCTCTTTGGTACTTTGAAGCATAACTCTTCCCTTGAGACAAGTTACAGATAGTCAAGATGTCGATCTGATGGGGCTGGATCTTTTCCCATGTAACTTGTTGTACTGGCCACTTCCCGGCAGGCTGACAGGTGAGCGTGACATTTTTTCCAGGTTCGGAGACTATGTGCCTATTTGATGGTGCAGCTATCTCAAAACTATCTGAAAACAAGAAGCAAATGATTACATGTAGGGCCTCAAATTTTGGGGTGCAAAGGTGGAAGCTACCCATAAAGTATTGGTGATCCTATTTAACATAGTTGCATCAACTGTAAATGCCACCTTTATGACACATTTTTGTAAGGAAAGGACCTTTGGAAAAGGCTAATGAATAAATAGAAAAGACGATATACTTGTTCACACATATTTCCTTGAGGTTTTTTGACATGGTTAACCATATAACAAGAAATGTAATCAAAACTCCTGGTACTTTTCTTGGTAATGATCTTATCAAGAGGCTGAATTTCACAAGACTATTCTTTTTTTTTTTTTTCACAAGACTATTCTGTAGTAATGTTGGGCTGATGACTCAAAGATTGTATCCAGATTGTGATCATGCTAAAATTTTAATGATTATTGAAGAGATATCAAATCATTTTCATTTGAATAAATGCATACATAAACTTATTTTCCAGATATACAGGTTGTCTGATGCATACATAGAGTAGGGGTTCACATGAGATTTAAATCCCGAGGTACCAAGAAAGTCGTTCAATATCTTCCCACCTTCCTACCACCATAGCTGAAATACCCAGCACAGAGCACACTGTAAATAAGCACCACATCGTTCTGGGCCATTTTCCTAACTTCAAATTAAAAAAGAAAAAACAAGAGTAGAGGGGACAGGAGAAGAGAGGAGAAGCCACACTTGAAAGAAGAACAAACACAGGTTTGCTGTCTATATTAATCTGGAAAACTAAGTCTATAATAGTTTCATCTCCACCAAAAACCAGCTTCTTTTCTTTGACAAGTGATTTCATGTGTCAAAATGTTGTTGAAAAGAGAAAAAAACCGCAGCACTCTGGTTTTTCAATTTGTAATCATACTACTATTATCGAAGTTAACACTTTACCCACTTAACAAGCACACAGGAAGCATTTTACCTCTTAAAAAAAAAAGCCAACGGTGCGCCTGGGTGGCTCAGTGAATTAAGCAGCTGCCATCAGCTCAGGTCATGATCTTGGGGTCCTGGGATGGAGCCCCGCATCAGGCTCCCTGCTCAGCAGGGAGTATGCTTCTCCCTCTGTCCCTCCCCCTACTCCTGTGCTCTGTGCTCACTCTCTCAAATAAATAAAATCTTAAAAAAAAAAAAAAAAAGAAGCCAAAAGAAGAACGGGGAGAGGGAGGGGAAAAGAAAAAGGGGAAAATTCTTAAGAAATGGAAAAAATAAGACAATAAAAGTTTACAAAAAACAAATAAGAAATTAAAATTAAGACAGGGAAGGGAAGATACAAGAGAAAGAAATGAGAGACAATATAAATGAAAGGCTAAATCAGATACAAGTACACCATGCTGGGAAAATAGAAGGAAATAAAAGAAAGGAAAAAGACAAAAACAAAAACAAAACAAATGTTTGTGTAAGATGTGCTGGACCATCAGAAATCACAGGGAGGCTGGCTGGCCCTGAACGGTTCCGATGTTTGTCTTCAGCCTGACACACCTGCTGTTTTGTTGTCTTCCTCTGTGATGCAACCCTCCACCCACCTCAGGAGCTTTATCTGCCCATGTCACCAACACCTGTTCTCAGGAAGTGACCCCGTGTAATGTTGACTTGACTGCACAGGAAGGGCCTCTCTTAGGAACGTCTGCATTAGCCCACAAAGCAATGAAGGCAGTATCCAGTGCTGACCAGCCAGGTCTCTGGGCCTCAGGGGGAGGCCCCCGAGCCAGCTGGGGAGTTTGCACAGCCAGCCTCTAGGTAAGGACCCAGACCCACCCGTCAGTAGACATGGGACTGGACTGAACGAAGCAGCGCCCCCCCCTCAGAGGCAGGTGGTTCTGAGGCCCAGAGCAGTCCCCAGTTAACCTTCCCAGGTGAACAGAAGAGCTGCTTGGCGTCAGATAAAAACCGAGACCCAGAGGAGTTCTACAGAGCCTGCCTGGCTTCGTGCGTTGCTTGCTGCTTGTTCATGTCACCTGGCACATGTAAGGCGACAGGAAATGACCCTGCAAACATCCACCTGAAAACCCCACACATGACAGGACCCTTGGAGTCCTTAGAGTTGGAAAGTGCATCTTCATAAATAGGGATCAAAGTGCTGTGGTCGATAGGGAAGAAAAAGTTCGATGAGAACCCTAAAAATAGAAATGAAAATAATAAGCACCAGTTAAGTTTGTGTTTCTATTTAGTGATATATTAATTCTCAGCATAAACATAGAGTAGACTGTGTTGCGTTTTGTTTAAAAGACTATTTTTTAGAGCAATCTTGGTTGACAACAAAATTGAGAGGAAGGTACAGAGATTTCCCACATATTTCCTCCTTCCTCCTACACAGACCCTCCTCGCTATCAACATCCTCCATCACACAATATATTTTTTTTTACCAAGTAGGACCTATATTGTCATGTTGCAATCACCCAAAGCCCATAGTTTACATTAGAGTCCACTTTCCATGTACATTCTAAGAGTGTGGACAAATATGTAAGGACACATATCCACCGTTGTGTCACATGCTGCCCTAAAAATCCTCCGTGGTCCTCCTATTCATCCCTCCCTCCCCTCAACCCTTGGCAACCACTGATCTTCTCACTGCCTCCATACTTGCGCCTTTCCCAGAATGTCATACCATTGGAATCATATGGTATGCAGCCTTTTCAGAATGGCTTCTTTCACACGGTAACGAGCACTTAAGTTTCCCCCATGTGTTTTCCCCATCTGGTAGCTCATACCTTTTTAGTGTCGAATAATATTCCATTGTCTGAACAGACCACAGTTTATTTACCCATTCACCTACTGAAGGATGTGCTAGTTGCTTCCAAGTGTTGGCAATTATGAACAAGCCACGTGCAAGGTTTTGTGTGGACAAGAGTTCTTAGTTCCTTTGGGCATAGATCAAGAAGTATGATTGCTGCATTGTGGGGCAAGAGTATATTTAATTGTGTAAGAAACTGGCAAGCCACAGCATTTTACATGCCCACCAGCAATGAAAGAGACTTCCTGTTACTTCACATCCTCACCAACACTGGGTGCTATCTGCATGCAGGATTTTGTTCTGATAAATTTGCTCGTTTTTACATGATTTTATTATAGGATAATACAATGAAATTCTCTATACTTTGTATAGGAGTTTTCTGACACAATAAGAGATGTTTTTTAAAAATTATCTCAGTGCTTCCAAGCACCACTTAATGCCTAGGTACCCCACATTGTGCATCATGCCATATGCCCCAGGCCACCATCACATCTCCAGCTGCTAGTCCATCCTCCTTCACCATCCTCACCAGACAGTGGCTCTGCATGCAGTATGAGCAGCTCTGCAATATCGCTCAGCAACTTCCAAAACCCTGAGTCCATTTACTAGAAGCTTCATAGGCCCAGACCTTTGTATAGACTTTTATACATCATTCTATATAGTGCTTGGCATATACCAGAGATGTCAAGAAATAATTCTTGAATAAAAAAATTGATTTGTAGTTTCACGTTGCAGTCAATATGTGGTGTGTACCCACTGAGTTGGGGGAGGGGGATATGCACCTCCATAAAACCTCTCATATTGAGAAATGTGTTTGAAATATTATGCGTAATGCCCAGATGAGTTCATCATTCCAGGCAATGATCATCAATGTCTGCAAATTCACAAAAAAAAAAAACATTCATGTCTCTACGATGCCACTTTGAAAATAGTAGCCTTCCCCAAATAACCCAACCCAGTCTGACCCTGCTCAAGCCTCTAAATCTAACTACCAATTTACAGAACTACAAAGAGCAGAGAAACATGTCAAGGGACACTCTGGGAGCAGTCCCTGAGAGTATGGAAGACACAAAACTCCTCGGCTCCACGTGGAATCTCTCTCGCCCCTGAAAACCAGTTTTGGACTCTGTGGTGCTGTCTGTTCCCTTTCTCTTCTTCTGTATTCATTCAGAATTCTGGAAGGAATCCCACTGCTCCCGACGCTGCCTCATTTCTCATGTGTGCTTCAATGCACTGAGGAACCAGTCCTCCCATTCTCCAGCACTGCAAGTCATGCACGTTCTTGACCTTGAGTCCTGGATGCTCTGCCCTCCTGGGAACTTCCTGGCCTTGCATGCCTCTGCTCATCCTCCCTCCTTTCTGACCTTCCTCCCCAGTCTTCCTCAGTGGCCCTTTTCCCTCTGCTGGTCTTTTAAAATGTTGTTGTCTCCGCCAGGGTTCCGATGCCCGTCCCCCTCCACTTGCCATCCCTGGGTCATCCCCCCTCCTTGCAATTTTCAACCATCTCTTATGTGATGTCCAAATGCACAGGCCCTGTGTAGTTGGGCCTCTCCCCAGGGTTTCCAAAGCACAAGACAATAACTTGCTCTTATGTTTAAAATAGGCTAAAAATTAAACAGCCAGCACTGCCCTAAGCTATCTGCAGGAGCACTACTATTACTCCAGCTAATTAGAAGCGATAATAGTAGTAGCTTTGCATATTCCCAACTGTGCCTAGACTATGTATGTGCTCGATAGAGAGCTTTTCTAAAAATTCTCAAATATAAAGCATCCCATTTAAATGCAAAATAAAATGTTGACTGTGTAATGACTAAGGAAATATTCAAAGTCACCTGAGATAAAGATTTCAAAAATAAGCACTTGCTAAGAGATTACACACCCTCAAAGTGCTCACCAAATAAAATATAAAATTTCATGACGATGTATGGAGACAGTTGTTAACTAGACTTATAGAGGGTCATCATTTCCCAATATACATATCAAGTCATTATGTGGTACACCTGAAACTAATGTCAGGGTATATTTCACCTGAATAGTGAATACTTTCATTTTTAAAAATAAAGAAAAAGTAGTGGGGAGCCTGCTTCTCCTTCTTTTTCTCCTTCTCCCTCTGCCTCTCCCCCTGCTGGTGTGCTTGCTCTCTCTCTCAAATAAATTTTAAAATTAAAAAAAAAAAAGAAAAAAAGAACAGAAACTGGAGCAAACAGTAGCCATTAGCCTGAGAACAGGGCAGTGGTCCTGCAAGCTGTATACCACACACCCCTGGCCACCCTGTAAAACCCTGTGCTGCCATCATTTCAAATGCAGAAGGCAATTTAAGAGGTGGGGTTGGCATTTCTCCCAACAGCTGGAATGTTCCCAGATGATGCTTGGGGCAGGGGGTGGTCATGGGTTGAATTGTATCCCCCCCACCCCCGCCAGAATTCCTAATGCCTAGTGCCTCAGCATGTGACCTTATGTGGACGGAGGGTCATGGCAGAGGTCATTAGTGAGGATGAGGTCACAGTGTGGGTGGGGCCATCCTGAATCCAACATGACCATGATGAGGGGACACAGTCATACACCCGGGGAGAATGTCCTGTGAAGGTGAAGGCGGAGGCCACAGTAAAGTGTCCACAAACCAAGGAATGCCAAAGGTTGCCAGAAACTACCAGAAGTGAGGAGAGAGGCCTGGTGCTGACCCTAGTGGACACCCAGTCTGAGATGTCCAGCTCCAGAGGAGAGACGACAAGGAGACAATACCTCCCCTCCAAGGCTATGGTATCTTGTCGAGACAGCCCTCACACACCACACCACCACAGGGATGGGAGGAGGTGGGGTGAAGACTTCATCGGGCTTTCATTTCTCGTACAGTCTGGATCTTACCAGAACCTACCAGAAGCAGCAGGGCCAGCCACCCAGTTAGGGAAATCAGCGGTCTTCACCAGCTCCCTCCCCATGACTGTCATTTCCTGTCCTTCATGTAAAGTGAAGATAAAGGTAAAGAAGCCAAACAAGATAAAAAAAAAAAAATAAGCTCAAAGATTGCTTGACTGAAAAGCACAGATAAAGTGGGAAGAATGAGAGCTGCGTTCAGAGATAAAAACACAACCTGCCAAACCTGTCGTGGCTGCAGGCCAAGCAAGGCCACTTGTCTCAACCAAAGGAGTAACTAGAATCAGGCGAACACATCCTGGATGGCAAATCAGAGACTCAGTCCCGAAGATCCACGTAAGGGGAAGGTTTGTGGCACGACGCAGCTGCAATGCCCCATCTGAGCACCAGAGAACATGAAAAACACAGCTCAGGCCCCAACACACTGGTGGTTCAGATCCCCACCTTGTGATTCAAGGAACCACTGTGGCCAGAGTCCCCCAGACCCCAAAGCTTGGGAAAGGCTGTCTGAAGGACCACCCTGGATCCTCATATACAAATTTTGCTCACAGGTTTTAATTGGTAAAAAGCACATTTCAATCTCTCTGTCACCATACAATGAGGACAATGAGACTTGTGCTTTGTTTTGTTTTGTTTTTAAAGTTGCTACCATGGGCTTCATTGAAAGTATGTGAAAAAGTCTGACTTTTGAGCATCTCTACAGTTCCTCCCAACCAGAAACATAAATGACTCACGGGACATATGAATTTTAAATAGTATAGTTCTGAGGTCTTGTAAAACTGAAAGATGAGACAACATAGCCCAGGAGCATTGGCGTGTTTTCTGCTAAAAGGTTAGCCAGTGGCCTCACTGACGTGGAAATTTAACGCAGACTTTCTGCCTGGAGTTTTAAGGAAAAGGAATCAAACGCTTAACATGAACCCTAATCGCCTCCTGCTAGAGGATAGATGGTGTCAGTGGCTTGTCACTGCAGACTACAGTAAGCATTTCGTTTCAGTTACTTTCAACATTTTCCACATATTTTAAAGGCAAAGTAATAATACACGTCAAATGGGCCTCTACCGCGTGCCAGCACTAAAGGCATCACATGTGCTCTGTCGTTTAGTCCCCACTGCCAACAACCCCGAGACGAATCACACGGCTGGAGGGTGGCCGAGGAGGGAGTCCCCGTGAGGGGGGAAGCTCAGGGAGCTGCCCCAGGCCCAGGTTCCATCCCAGCCCCAGCCTGTCAGGCACTGCACAGCATAGTTTTCCTTCCCATCTGCAACTGGCAGGTCCCAGGAACCCCCTGTTCCTAAATGTTTTACTTTATGATGCCTTAAATCCTATAATGAGAAATCAATGTCTTCACTCGACCTCATTAAAATGCACATAACCACCTCAGCCCCCAGCAGACGCCAACACTGTAGTGTGAAATCGTCCATTAGATTGCTTTCCAAGTGAAAGGGAAGAAAGTAGTTTCCCATAGGCCAGGGGCCAGGGACACACAGGCCTGGGGAAAAGGAAGCTGAGACCACGGCCTGGTGCGGCCCAGGCCACCCCGCATCCTGGGGAGCATCTGCAAGGGCAGGGTGGGCAGTGGGGAGACTTGACAGGAAGACAGAACACAAACAGGACATGACATAACGTTAGCTCTTTCACTATTCATTCATCCATCCATTCGTTCATTCGCTCACTCATGCGTTCACTCCTTCAATAAAAACTGTATTGATGTGAAGACAAAAGATAGCACAGGTGTGAGCTCGTGGAGAGACATAGCTGGGTCATTGTACCTACAGAAACCCTGGGATGGAAAGGGGGTGACCCTGGCTTGCTGTTGGCTGACTGGCTCTGCAAGGTCAGTCAAAGGTCTCCACCAAATACAGCTATTTGCCCAAAGAAAATCTGCTGAGGGCACCAAACACAAGACACTCGATTGGCTAAATGAGCTTCACGCCCTCACAGCACCTCTTCCTCGTTCAAGCTCCTTCCTTCTACATTTCCTGCCCGTGTCCCTGTTTTCATTTACGGTTCCAGTGAGTTTCGTGGAGAACAAGTAAGTAGAATTTCCGATGCGTGACATATGAAAAATGACTAAGAAGCAACTCGATGCAATGCTAAAAATGCTAGAAATGGGGGAAATCCCCAGCACGCATCACACACACGTTCCAGAAGCACACACAGGAGGGACACACCTACTTCAACGTCCATAGAAAGAGAAGATGTCATAAAATGAACCGCACTGCAAAAGCAAGCCCTTAAACCCACTGCACGGGAGGTTGGGGCTCGCAGTTTTTGCCGCTGTGATTCCTTCCCAATTAAATTTACTCTGCACAACTGAAAAGCAATGTCTGTCTATGCCACAGGCAAAGACGTGAGCTCAGAAACGGAAGGCATTCTCGAAGAGGGAAGGGGAAGGTGCAGCCCTCGCATCTCAGCACCGCAGAAATCTCTCCTCGGTGAGGACGACAGCATTCAAAGACAGCGAGCTCAAAATTCCCTCCTACAGTTCTCTTTTGGAAATCCGAATAGGAGCCCTATTTTGATACAATATCTCACACTGTACTGACCATGGTTAAGAAAGGATATCTTGAGGGCTGAGACTTTCAGGCAACATTTGTGTTCCCTGCAAGGGATGAAGGCAAGAGATGAGTGGGGAGACCTGAAGACCAGATCCTCTGCTTGGGTTCCCCCTGAGCACCAAGTTGCAAACAGCCCCCTCATGCAGGGAACTCCGTGAAGGTGAAGTGCCAAGGATGGCACTTGGCATGGGTGCAGAGCAAAGGCTTTCGGGACTCCATGTGCGCCCCCTGGGGTCCCTCTGCTTCGGGGGCACACCCACCCTGTGCTTTCTCCCGAACCGCCAGCACTTGCTGCTATGCTCGGGGAGCCTGGAACCTGCTTTTCCTGGGATCCACACACTCAGAGGGACCCTTGCCTGGTGACTGACAGGGGCGGGGGTCCTCAGGTGCCTCAGCCCAGGTGAGCTCCAGGTAACCTCCCTGGACGTTGCCCTGCCTCCTTCCTGTTCAGTCGTGGCCACCCTCATGGATTTCCCAGGGAACACTTCCTAACACGGCCCTTTCACCTTTATCCTCCTCTCTGGGACCCCTGAGACACACCAACCAAAGGCAGACCCAGTTCTGGAACCTGACCAATGTTACTTGGAACCCAGAATTTGAACTTACACCAGAGCGCCCGCAGGAGGCCTCCAGAAATAATTCTTTGCTAACAGGGGCTTTCTCTTATTAGCTCGTTCTTTCAAGGCCCAGCCTGCCTGCCTCGTCCCACAGTATCTGTCCATAGTAGCCCAAGGCCACGGAGTCCTTACTCTTTTCATATGTCTAATTGTGCATAACAAATCGCTACACTCGCAAGATATGAACCGCTGTGCTTTCTACCTTGCTTCTCTCGATGATGCCAAGCTCCTTGGAGGCAGAAATAATTTTTAAAATATTCATTTGTTGCTTGTTACTCTACCATGTTCCAAGAGTTCTCAAGGTAATTGTAGCACGTTGTGAATTGTCTTTGTTTTGATCTCTAGGAATACCTTGTATTATATCTTGCACATATTTGATGATCAATAAATATTTGCTAAATTCATTTGTTTCATCTGTAGGGGGTTAAGCATGGTGGCAGAGAAAGCCGCACAGCAAAATAACTTTGAAACCAGATAGGATGCAGATATAAGAGTCTATTCCTTTCAATTTCCCCGTGTTTCTTCAACAGGACCATTGAAATACATAAGTGAACTCCCTAATTCTAGCTCTTTTTCCCACCAATTCACCCTGCACCCAAAACTACGTGGCCACAATTCAAATCTGATCCTATCACATCTCTGCTTTAAAAGGTTCAAAGGTTTCTCATTGCTGCTATGAAATCCTTCATGGTTTTACCCCTGTCTCTGTCTCCAGTCTCATCTCCTACTAGAATCTACCATAAACTCTGCTGTCCCCAAGAACAGCACTCACACGTATGATCATGCATCGGTCATGCCTTCTTCTGGATGGCCTCATATACTCCATCCATCCCGGTCCAGGAAAATCACTACGTATCCCATAAAACTCAACTGTGACACCACCTCCTTGGGGGAAGTATTTTCTTACTCACCCTAAGATGGGCTAATCACTCCCTCTTCTATACTTTCTATTGTGTGGTCTCTTATTTGTTGTCATTTCTCCCCACCCTGGGAAACTCTCGATGCCTTCAAGGTGGCATGTCTTCAATATATCGGATCTCAGCGCAATGCCAGGTGCCTTAAGTTGCTCCATAAATATTGTAGAGTAAATGGATGAGAAGCCATCTCTGAAGATGACACCGTGTTATAAATTCAGTGGATGATCCCAAGAGCCTAAAGTAATATTTTCCAGTCCAGGTCCAGTGAGTTTGGGTCTTCATTCCCAAGTTTGCCAACTTCACACACCCACAGGAGCTGTACCTCTTGGCAGATCCCCTAAGCACCAGCCAGCACTGCAGTATTTATGGCTTTAATACCTTCTCTCTGAAAAGCTCTAGGTGCTTTTCAAACCATAGCAGGATCAACAATATTTCTCACAACCCTCTAAGGTAGGAGAGGTTGAAATTATCTAGTTCAAACTATAATGACGTTAGGGTGAAAAATAGAACAGTATTGAAAAGCCAGCGCGAGCATGTGGCTGTTGACAGGCTTGGCTATAACCGTGGGGTCGGCAGGAACAGCGAGTAGTCCAGAAAATAGACACAAAGAACCGGTAGAATGAGGGAAACAAGTATTCTCGTGTCCATTCATTGGGATTTAAAAGGATATTTTGGATGTATCAGTAAATGAAATAGGTATGGCAGTGGAAGGAGACAACAGTGTATTTATTCAGCATTCAATGCGTGCTGCATCTAAGAGAATATGTCTACAGACCATTCCTAGAAAACTGTAATTTTTAAACAGTTAAATTCACTGGTTTCTTATATCTAGAATAAAATATCCGAGACCTGGGGGCACCTGAGTGGCTCAGTGGTTGAGTGTCTATCTTTGGCTCAGGTCATGATCCTGGGATCAAGTCCTGCATCTGGCTCCCCACAGGAAGCCTGCTTCTCCCTCTGCCTAAGTCTCTGCCCCTCTCTGTCTCTCATGAATCCATAAATAAAATCTTAAAAAAAAAAAAAAGACTTCCTAGACCTAAGTGACACTGCCCTCTGACGGGCAGAGAACCCTGGCACTAGTAACTAGGTGGTAGCACATGTTGCCACTGGAGATGTGCCATCCTGACTGGTCCAGCGTCATCGGCAACATTTTACTTGGGTCTGTTTGCCCTAAGTCTTCCCTGCCTCTACCCCATGACCTTTCCAAAGCAACTTTTGTATGCATGTGTGTGCGTGAGTGTGTGTGTGTGTAGGTGTGGAGTGTGAGGTTTACCAGGAAAACGGCAGGGTGCAGTTGTGCCCACAGGGTGCGCTGGGTGGCTTCCAGTGTGTGGGGAGTATGGGTGCAGCCTGATGGAGGGGCAGGGAGAGTATGAGCTGGGATCCAATGAGTACCTTAGGTCCACTCAGAGAACGACAGCTGATTCAGGCCCCAGGCACTACTGCTGCTGCTGCTACTACCCTGATCTTGGGAATTCTATGCGGCATGGAGAGCTCTGGGATGAGAAACAACTGGCTGTCTGAGTCCTGGAAGTCCCTCGTCCCACACTCATCAGCAAGCAGTCTGCTTCAGGCCACAAGCTACCTATTAAACAAATCCACTCATGACGCCTCAAACACCCCACCACTCAGGGTCCCTGTATGGTGGCACCTCAGGGCCCTGGGGCAGTGATATGCACTTCTGGTAAGGAAACTGAGGCCCCAGTGGATGTCAGCAACCTGAACACACAGCTCCACTGCACATCCTTAGTTGTTCCTCCCAGCAGCTGCAAATTGTCTAGACCTCACCCAGGAGACTTTCCCTGGAAACCAGCCCCCAGGGCATTGTTCTCTGTTCTGGACCAAGCCCCACTGCTGGCACCCTATGATGGGGGAACTGGCCCCTCCACCCAAATCCTCCATGGGGGAGGGAGGAGAGATCTGGAGAATATCAAGGATATTGTAGAAATAAAAAGGAACTTGTAATGTTTTTAGAGAATAGATCGTCAGAGCTTTAAAACAACAGTCCTTGATTGAGGAGATAAACATCCTTAAGGGATTTATTATCATCATAGGTCTCAGATTATTTGGCTATTTAAATTTCTCACTTCTCAAAATAGGAAAAGGGGGGATCCCTGGGTGGCTCAGCGGTTTAGCGCCTGCCTTTGGCCCAGGACACGATCCTGGAGTCCGGAGATCGAGTCCCACGTCAGGCTCCCGGCATGGAGCCTGCTTCTCCCTCCTCCTGTGTCTCTGCCTCTCTCTTTCTATCATAAATAAATAAATAAATAAATCTATCTTTAAAAAAAAATAGGAAAAGGACTGGCTTGGCCACAACTAGAAAACAAACCTTTTCTCTTCTAAAATGGAAAACTGCCTGAAGCAATTAACAGAAAATTTCATTAATTTATGTTTATGCATTACAGTGTAAACATTAAAAAAAAAAAGAAGAAGAAGAACACGTTAGAGCAAAACTGGTAAACCAGTATCTAGCTCTTTATTGACAACTTCTGTCATTGACCATGAGCTTCCAAGCATGGGATAAGTGCCAACAGCAGCTCAGAAGGACACGATTCTGGCGCCTTTGCCAGCACAGATCTCATGGGCCGGAGGAGCTGCTGTGAGGGCTCAGGTGTCCTAGTCATATGCTCAGCCTATAAGTCACCAAACTAGGGACTGGCTCAAGGAAAAGAGGAGAAAATCTCAGACAGGGTCAGAGCACTGGAGGTTTATACATAGGAATAGAAGAGGAAGAAAGAAGATGCCTCTTACCAAAGTGTGGGAAGAAGAAATTGCACCCCATGCCTTCTCTAGGAATCCCTATTGTTCTTAAGGAAGTTTTTTGGAAACGCAGTGAGTTGGGGGAAATATATCACTGTTATTACAGACACTTTCAAAATTGGAAAAGCAGTATAGTTATGATTATATTTTCTTGGCATTATTTTAGAAAAACAATCAAAAGTGTCCCGTATTTATAATGCTGTCCAAGAGTTTGGTTTGTAAATAGATCAAGAGGTGAGAGTCCTCTGGCTCTGAAGGTCTACCTTTCTTTAACAATATTCCACCCAACATATGCAAAACAGCTCTATGGCTCTTGCTGTGCCAGGTGAAACCTGCTAAAAAGCCTTGAGAGCAACTGCATTCCTTGGCCAACCTGAGGAATGTGATGAGCTCTTCTTCGATTCTACTCAACTACCTCATATTAATGCCATTGGCAATAAAAGGACCAGAGGAGCTTATTTCAAGTTCATTATCCCTGCACGAAATGAAACTCATAATGTACACCCTATATCAATATATTTGGGTTCAGGGACCCAGGGCAAAATATTTCTTCTCTAATTTTGATTTGAACCTGTGGTTGGCAATTCCTTGTACATGGCTCTTTTAGTCTCCAATTTTCTCACTGAACAACTCCAGATTTCAGTATCTGTGCCAGGTCCAAGTATATTGCTCTTTTAGAAAAGCATTTCTACTGAAAGAAATTGGAACGGGAAAGAAGGGCGAGACAGACCCAACTTTGGGCCCTTCTTCTAATTGAGAATGACAACCCAGACCATTTCAGATGTATTCAGCTGTCATTCTGTTACTCTCAATAAAACAGAAATGTTCATGCTCTGAAGAAACTAACACACAAATAGCCATCCATTGAGAACCAACTGTATTTAAGACAATGTTCTGAGTCCTGGGCCAAAACCTAATTACCTTCAAAGAAATTACAATTAACAATTCAAGAAGTTTCTGACTCACCCGAAAGTAAACTGGTATAAGAAAACGTACGCAAAATATTTCTGAACTGTTTTAGCTTACCTTGACTTTTTTTTTTTTTTAAAGAATTCTATTTCTGTTCCTTTTAAGTGGGGGAAAATTTTCACTTTGAGGTATTAGAACTTTCTCAGGACTTGTTCATTCTGAATACAGCATCATTGTGGACAGTGCCACTCTGAGTGACTGAGTTTTCAGGGGACATGCACTTATGCTTCATGGTGACTCTAAATGGAGGTGGACACTTCATTTTATCCTGTCACAGAACAGTGTGTGAACACGTATGAATGAAAAACGCAGAGTACCTTATTGTAAACTGCTTACTTGCTATCTTTAAGTAAAACAGCATTAGATTTATTTTTTGAAATTGTCTGTGTAGGTGGTTTTCTGTATCTATGCATATGATTTCAAAATAGTCCAAGATTTACAAAGTACTTGCAATGAAAGAGAACACAGGATCTGATGGGGCTCGGAATCATTGCTACTTGCTTTCATTTCTTAGTAGTAGAATAAGTGTAAATATACAGAAATGAGCAGACATCTTAGTAAATGGCCACAGAGCCTAAGTTATGTATTTTAATCTAATAGATGAATCCAATGGTAATGTCGCTAACCAAGGACCCCCTGGGTGCTTTCTATTGTGCTGTAGATCTCCATTTGCTAGAATTCATCTAAGAACAGCATTGAGCATGTAAACACCGAAACCAAAGATGAAATAGAAAAAAGAAAATTCTTTTTCAGATTATACTTAGTTCTCAAATACACTGAAGCAAGGTCAGAAAGAGCTTAGATAAATATGCCACTTATGAATTTGTATGTCCTCTTGTTACGTGCCGTGTTTTAAATGCAGAAACTAATTGAAATGGTTACTTTTAAAATATTTAAACTCCACATTTGCCATTCTCTCTGGCTTTTTATCTGGCTGTAAATTCTTTCTCTAAATTAGGGATGACTTCCATTTCCCCTGCACGGTACACACTTCTCTCCAAAGTCTGCAATTTAATTTCCACCCCCATAATTTTAAATATTTTAAAGTCATCATTTTACACTCACCATTTTCTTCTAAAATTGCCCTCAGTAATGGCTTCCTAACTCCATTATCTTGGAATTACATTTATCACATTTATGGGTTTGCCTTTTAAAAGCAAAACAAAACAAAAAGCCATAAAATTTGGGCATCAGAGTCTAATCACAGGATGTGTCAGAGCCAGTAGTGGTGATTACTAATATACCCTAATGTGCTTCAATCCAGGTGAGGTTTATCACACTTAAACTATTTCATTTCAGAAGTATATTGTGTAGAGTAACAGGAAAATATAGCTTTTTTTTTCTTTTGCCTGCCAATAGATTCAATTGTCTTCAACAGCAAAAATAATTTACTCACAGGCTTAAATTAGGCATCTGAGTGATGCATGTAAATAGACCACTGGTGGCTTAAGCAACCACAGATACCATCAAAACGGTGATTTATGAGTTTTTTACTATGCACCACAAATTAAACCAAAAACCTCACTGTGTATTTCAGGAAAGGATTAACTTAGTACATAGTTACTTAGCAAATCATATAAGATAGGAGTGCCTGGGTGGCTCAGTTGGTTGAGTATCAGATTCTCGGTTTTGGCTCAGGTCATGATCTTTGACTTGGGTTAAGGGTCGTGAGATTGAGCCCCACGTTGGGCCCCATGTTCAGCAGAGAGTCTGTTTGGGATTCTCTCTCTGTCTTCTTAATAAGTAAGTATTTAAAGAAAAATAAAATCATATAAGATTATAAAACAAAACCAATTTTAAGTAGATTTTAAGCATCCTCTAGCCCTAGGGAAAAGTATATGACATTGACCACCCAGTCATACCACAATGGCATTTTCTTTTTCTTACTAAGGTGGCTTACTAAGGTGGTATCCATCTCTTTCCCAAACTACATTGTTTTCATTAGCAATAATGCTTAAACAACTTTCCAAGATAGTTTTAAACACTGAGGTGAGTGAATCAAGCAAATCAACCCTCAAGAATCTATTGTAAAAAGATATGAAGCAATATTTATGGGATATAAATGTGAGCAAGACCTATCCTGGTCCTGAAGGAACTTACAAAAGAAGTCACTTGCTCTGATCACTAATTCAGCATAAAAATAGTTAACCAGAACCTAATCCATGAGAAGGACCGAAAAAGATGTTAGGGACACAGTGGAAAATAAGTCAGACATGACCCTCTCCTCCCAGAGCTTATGAACTCGCAAGGGCATCACGTGAGGGAGCAGATCATTACAACACACACTTGTGCTATGAGCTCCAAGAGACAGGATGCTGCATGAGGGGCCTCATCGAGGCGAGAAGCAAGGTCTCAACTGACTTGGAGCAAAGCCACAGAGGTAGACAACCAGCTAGTACATGGGATGGGAGCAGGGAAGTCACTGAAAGTACAGATGGAAAGTGGAAGGCCTGGACGGTGGACCCATACGCTTATACTCCATTTTGTAGATTGAGCGTTGGGGGCAGGAGGGTGAGGCGCCCTGGGTGCTGGCTCTGCAGGGCCATGGAAGCCATCAGGGGAGGGAAGAGGGCATGGGGCGTCTGCCCCAAGCCTGGATATGGGAAAATGAAGGAGCATTTGAGAAATCACGTAGCTGCTGGAGGATCCAAAACCAGAGAGAAAGAGCGAAAGGGGGGATCCCTGGGTGGCACAGCGGTTTAGCACCTGCCTTTGGCCCAGGGCGCGATCCTGGAGACTCGGGATCAAATCCCACATCGGGCTCCCGGTGCATGGAGCCTGCTTCTCCCTCTGCCTGTGTCTCTGCCTCTCTCTCTGTGACTATCATAAATAAATTAATTAATTAATTAAAGAAAAATAAATTTTCTATTAAAAAAAAAAGAGCAAAAGGGAGAGAAGTGTCAAACGTAGAAAAAGGTTACAACTTTAAAAGGTGAATGTTGTTCTGGCTGTAGAGGCTTCAGCCACTGCCTCAGATGAGTACTGGATGTTATCTCAGCTGATTTGCGGCTTCGTTTCTCAAGGCCAAACCAAAAACTAGCTGTGGCCTCTGCTTCTATTATGCTCAAGGTGAGGAAGAGTATCAGAGAAACCTGAGAAGTTCGAACATTCCAGAAAAGCTGTCGGGGAGTATTTTTCAAACATAGGAGAAAAAAATAGACTCTTTTATGTGGCTACAAAGAATATCTAAAATATTGGGAAAGAAGCCTTGAGCCAGGGAATTTTATCATGTAAGACAAAACACTTCATTTTTACCACAATATTTAAAGGATCATCTGAAAGGTTGGTAAAACCCTTCAAACAATGTCTGATAGCAAAGGAAACCTAATGACTACTGTTTGAAAGAAGGGAAAGCAAGAAGATTATCTAAGGTTTAAGAATAAACACTGAAGAGACAAAACTTATTATCTCTGTGTGAAATTAATGGCACTCAGCAAAGCATATTTTCATCTTATTTTACTGAACAATTCGGGGCAGGATTATTAAGTCTAACAAAAAGAATTGTTTACCATGACTGATACAGAAGTACTGGTGATAGGAGAGGTAGTCTGCGGAATAGTACTAGACACTGCCTGAGGATTTAAAAAATTAAGTTCTTTCAAAAAAGAGTCCGTTTGTTTCCTTCAGGAACACGAACCACTCCCTCGCCTTCATCTACTTTTGTTCTCGGTCCTTCCACATAGACTCAAGCCAGTAACGGGAACTGGACAGGACAGAGGGGATCCTAACGGTTTTACTTCCCTTTGGAAAGCCACTACAAGTGAACCCATTGGTCTCCCTCCCCTGGTTCTGATAAAAAGTGGCCTACCTAGTGGTCTCCTTGTTCTTCACATTTATGAACTTCCACTTCATGTGTTTTGAAACTCAGAGCTCTTTCATAGAAAATAGACCTCTGGTTACCTCTTGGTTGTCCATTCGGATGCAAGATAAAAGAAAGCCGTGGGCAGTTTACAACAGAATCGTTTCTCATCCCACCAATGTTTCCTTTTTTCATTTTCATATCTGAGAAATCTTCACTGTTCTCCTTTTTTACTTTCTTGAAAGATATATCCTCTGTATTTCTTTGTGTATATGTCTCTGTGTGTGTGTGTGTGTGTGTGTATATATATACACACATATATGTATAGTACCACTCATCATTTTTTTTTAAGATTTTATTTATATATTCATGAGAGACACAGAGAGAGAGAGAGGCAGAGACACAGGTCAAAGGAGAAGGAGGCTCCATGCAGGGAGCCCGACGTGGGACTCCATCCCGGGTCTCCAGGATCACACCCTGGGCTGAAGGCAAGTGCTAAACCGCTGAGCCACCCGGGCTGCTCAACCACTCATCATTCTTCAAAAGAAAACAACTTTAGTACATTTTTCTTTATATGGTTATTTTGGCCAATCAATAATGATAATGTTTAATACATATGAGTTGCTTAGGGTTTGACATGAGGTGTGACAAACACATTCCAGAGAACATGTCACTGAATCTCAAAACTACCCTATACTGTCAGTGTTCTCATTTTAAAGCTATGGTAACAAAGGTCATAGCTAGTGGAAGTAGAGTCAGTATTTGAACCCAGAAATTTGATTCAGTTTTTGAACCAAAGAACCAAAGGCCCACTATGCACCAGAGAGCACCTCACTGCTGCTATGTCAACAACTCCAAGCTACTAATTCTGGAACCCTTTAAATAAAAATGTAATCCAGCTTGCACAGTGTGAATCAGCCGTGTGCACTTGTGCTTCCTCCATCTACATACACTCAGTCAACACCGTCTTCAAATGCATTTGTTTTTCAGGCTGAGACTATGGGAATTTACGTCCATCTCTCCTCGGGGAGAGCAATCTTTCCCAGTTGTAAATCCGGTCATGACCCTCTGTGCTCACAGATCTACAGTTTCAACCCCTCCAGCTCCAGAGCTGGCACTCCAGAGTGCCCTGTGCCAACACCACTGCTGCAACTTCTCCCTCTGCCCTCATCACCCCATCATCATGTCTGTCCATGACCTGTAGTCCCCCTCCTCACCAAGCCACCTGAGGTCCATGCGTTCCCCACTAAAGGCCACTCCTCCATGTCTTCACGCAGGCTGTTCTGTCTGCTGGAATCCCTAGACTCATATGCACCCTGAAGGCCTCCATGAAGGTGATGGTAGCCTGTGAAGCCAGGCTGTCTGTGAAGCCTTCTCCAACTTGGCCGCAAAGCTAGTTTTCGCCTTGTCATTCTCCTCGCTGGACATCTCTGTGAGGAGTCAACACATCTTGTTGTGCCATTAGATTGTGAGCATTTCCAGGACAGGAGTGGCTTCTCATTATATCATATAAGAGAACACCAATCCTTTTACTTTCTCAAGCCCATGTCATCAATAAGCCAGCAGCCCCTCCTCCAGGCTGAGCCACCATGTGCTCATCAGATATAACATGTGCCTGGTGGGGAGACTTGTGAAGCCTTCCTCACTTTCCCTCATCTTTTGACTATGACCTTACATGACTTGGCTGCTCAGCAATAAACTTAAGTAACTGTCAATCAAAGTTAAAGACACAAATGTCATATGGCTTACACACTCCAAACCTTATCCAGTGCTATTTGGCATAATTTGCTTCCATGATATTCTCAATTATTCTCTCATTACCCAGGAGACTTCTTTTCTCCAGGTTTTTTTGTTTTAATATGGTTTGGGTGGCGTGTGTGTCAGTGTGTACGTGTGCATGTGAGATTAAAAACAAGATCCTGTTTCTATCTTTGCATAACTATACCTAAGGGAGTACTGAGAATCCTCAGTTTTTATTACCCATTACTACCAATTATATCAAACATAAGAAATTCCCCCATAATAAATGACCGGTTATTACTTACCAACTGGAGCATTAAGGTATATACAAAGCTGGAAAAATAAATGTTCAGAGTTTTTTTTTCCAGAGGTTTTTATAAGAGCACTGGAAATACAGCAAAGCTATTATTGTAAAATGGTTAGTCTGTTCTCAGTAAGGAGGATACATTTTATTTTTCAACACAGAGTACAGATGTAACAAGGGCTGAGAAATAATCTCAGTGCCAAGAAGGGCCTTACTAAACCCAGACTAGGGTAAAAGGAACAATTCATGTTAAAGTGCCCAAGATCTGATTTATAAATGCTGGACTTCAACAGAATCCGACGCTCATCTCTCCAACTAATCTCAGAAAGCCAGGAAACAGACCCAGGAGGGGTCTGCAGTGCTTGAGGACATGCAGTGCTGAAGACAAACTCCTGGGAACAGAGTCCCTCACAGCCCACCCAATCCATCCCCACACAGGTTTTTTTTTTTAAAGATTTTATTTTTTATTCATGAGATACACAGAGAGAGAGGCAGAGACACAAGCAGAGGGAGAAGCAGGGGCCCTGCGGGGAGCCTGATGTAGGACTTGACCCAGGACCCCGGGATCACAACCTGAGCCAAAGGCAGATGCTCAACCACTGAGCCACCCAGAACCCTCCCTGCACCCCCTAGATTTAAAGTGATGAGAGCAAGCGTTAGACATAGAGGCCCTGAAGAGGAAATGGTAATGAGAGAGCAAGATGCTGCATAGTGGAGAGGGGGGTCTGGCTGCAGAAGATGAGGCTGGAGGAAACAGGACAGGTAAGCCCAGGAGGACTGCAGTTCTGACTGATTAGAACCCCGCCCGACACGAGGGCTCAAGCCTTTCTGCAGCAGCTGCTCAAAGTGCCTCTCTGTTTTGTCCACCTTGCCCTATCAGCTATGGCCCTTTTCAAAATGTGCTGTTAGTGAAGTCTCCATCACACTCCTTATCTGGGAACTGACCAATACAAATCTGTAAGTGTTACCTCCACAAACCCCGGAGGCCGAAGAAATTAAATAGACTGATGGAAAACTTGCAGGAAGGTGACAAGCTTGATATAAGTGACACATCTGAGTCGGGGTGGAAAGAGACTGATCAATAAAAATCAATGGAGTATTGTGCCTTCAGACCAAAAAAACAATGTTGCTAGAGGATAGATATGTTATCATTTAGGAAGGATGGCATACACAGAAATCATGTCTAAATACACAACTGATATAGACACTTCAAATCTTTACAAGGTGGACACAAGCTTTTTGGGTTATTCTGCAGACCTTCTAGCAAATGCTATAAAGCTAAGAGGGAAACATCACGCAAAATAGAGCAGAATGAAAAATCACACCAGTGGACTCCTTAGATATGTCTGTACTCAATCTCGCCTCACTCTCTGAGAAAGCTGTGGACCTACTACATTTGGATTGCACATGCAACTGTTTCTTTGAATCCACAAGAAATAAAAATACATTGAAATTATCGCATCATGGAATGGCACAGATATGTATGTTATGTACTCTGAGGCACCTTTCATGATCAAAATGACTAAAGGCGATTCTAACTAGAAAGGCAAAGTCAAAAAAAATCATTGGAAATCTTGCATAATTACAAATGGAAAACGATAATGAAATGCAAATATTCTGGTTAAAAAAAATAAAAGATAGAGTTGAAAAGGTAAAAGTCCCAAAAGAAGCCCCATCTGAAAAACACCTTTTTGAAAAGTCCAGGGAAAATATATGCTGCAGATCTAAGGAGCTAGGTGCTTGAAATAAAAGCCCTCATGGCTACAGTGGCAAAGTCAAAGGGCCAGAGTAGGATGAAGGTATTGCCAAAAAACAAAGGACCATTCAGCTGGGGAGAATGAGAAAGCCCAGAGGTACAAATAAGTAACTAGGCCAAAAGAGTATTTGAAAAACACCTTGCAAGAGACTCCAAAATAAATAACTGAAAAGTTTTTAACACCATCAGAGAGAGAAAGTGAGAGAGAAACTTATGGCATTTGACAACCGCACACACAACAAAAGCGTTAGAATAAAAATGGAATGACAAGGACACTTAACGAATTATTTGGCTCTATCTTTATGAAACTGTGAGGGAATTTCCAAATATTTCTATTAGAACAGATAGGTAAAATGTGACTGTAAAGAAACGATGAGTACGTAACCCAGGGTTGGTGGACAGAGTGACGTCATCAAGTACAGGGAACCTGTACACAAGCTGCTCTGCAACAACATGTGCCTCTGGTGTTTGCAAAAGGCTGCGACACTGTGCAACCCCTAGTTGTGGTCAAGCAATTAAAGCCACTGAGACTCACTCCTGGATAGAAAACTGGGAGCTTGTGCTGACATAGCACCTGCTGCAGAGCCAAGCGTAACGGAGGATGGGCACTTACCACCTCATCTCTGCAAAGAAAAGCAACACTTCACTCACCCCCTAGAGTTTCCTGAGTGGATGCATCTTGTGGCGAACGAGAACAAATGCACACAACTTATTTAGATGTTCAATACTCCTTTCTTCACTTCCTAGTCAGATACCCAAAGACATGCTCCCTTCTCCAAAGTGGCTCCTCGTTCTCCCCACTCTTCAGAAACCAGTGTCATTCTTGATTTTTCCTCCCTTACCCACTCACCCAATCAGTTGCCAGATCTTGTCAGTCCTCCCTTCTCGAACCCGTGCTCCCTCTCCCCACTGCCCCCTCCTAGTCCAGTGACAGTTCACCTCTGTTAATTAGCAAAATAGCCTCCAAGCCAGCCCCCTCCCTCCAGCCTCTCCTTGAGCAATCAATCTCATCTTTCCCTCTTACCAAACTTGCCAATATCGTCTCAGTCCCTGAAGAAAAACTAGTTCAAGTTTGGCCCCTGCTTGCCTTTTTTTCCCCACTTTTATCTGTTGTATCCTACATGTCAGGAAAATGGGCTCCCATTCTGGATATCCCCATGCACTCTTTACTCTGGACCTTTGCACATGCTGTTCCTGCTGCAGAGGACACACCTACCCTATTCCTGGGACCAACTCCCGGTCCTCCTCCAACCCCCCACCTCCCCAAGGCAAACAATGAGGAATGACAATGGTCATCCTATGGGCTCCAATAGCCCCCCATTGGGCAGTTATGCCCATCAGAGCATTTTTCATACAGTGATATACCATCTACAGAGATGTGGGCAGGAGCTACATCACCTCACCCATCAGTTGCTAATTGGGGGCCAGGCAAGTGGTAACTGCTTAATATGTGTTTATGGAAATACTCCTAAAGGTGTACACTGAATGAAAATATCCAATCCCTTAGGGAAGGTGAAAAGGGGACTCAGTGGAACCACTATGTCCTGAGTACCTGCCATGTGCTAGGAACCCATGTAGGCCCTTGTATGCATTACCTCATTTAGTCTCAAGCCATCCCATAAGTTGCTTACTATTATTCCCACTCCATATATGAGTAAACTGAAACTCAAAAAGATGAAGAGACTTTCCACACAGCACAAGACTGCTTAGAAGGACAGAACCAGGACTCAAACTTCTCTGTCAACAAATCCATCCCTATACTTACTGCCATGGAGATATATTGATAGGAATTTCTCTAAATAGAAAACTGTTTACAGTGAAATCTCTCTTGAATTAATCCTGTTACTAAACTCACTGTTATATATATATATATATATATATATATATATATATATATATAATTTATATATATAAGTTATATATATATTTATATAAATGTAAAATCTTTAATTTGGCAAAACATACATAATGTTATATTTACCGTCTTCACCATATTCAAGTGTGCACTTTGGTAATATTAAGCCCGTGTGTATAATTGTGCAACCAGTCTCCAAATTCTTATCATCTTGCAAAACCAAAACTCCATCCCCTTCAAGTAATTCTCCATTCCTCCCCCCACCCCAACAACTATCATTCTACTTTCTCTTTTTTTTTTAAGATTTTATTTATTCATTCATGAGAGATACACACACACAGAGAGAGAGAGAGAGAGAGAGAGGCAGAGACACAGGCAGAGGGAGAAGCAGGCTCCATGCAGGGAGCTCGATGCAGGAATTGATCCCGAGACTCCAGGATCACGCCCTGGGCTGAAGGCGGGCACCAAACTGCTGAGCCACCCGAGGATCCCTACTTTTTTTTTTGAAAAATGACCTTGATGACTCTCAGTACCTCATATAAAAGGAACTGTGCAGTGTTTGTACTTCTCTGACTGGCTTATTTCACTTTAGAATAATATCCTCAAGGTTCACCCATGTTGTAAAGTGTAAGAGTTTCCTTACTTTTGCAGGCTGGATACTGTTCCAGTGTGTGCATATACATCTTGTTTATCCATTTATTCCTCAAGCCTGAGTTGTATCCACCTTTGGGCTATTGTGAATAATGCTTCCATGAACACGGATTCAGTAAATTCAATATATTCACAAGCAATGGGCTAATAGATATTCACAACAAAATCGTGCAAATGACTAGACACCATTCTGGGTGACAGAATAACAAACTAGCAGGATCAATTCCCAAGGTATCTCAGTAAGCTACAAAATAAGAGGAAAAGTGATAGGTATAGTTCAATGAATACCCCATGGGAAGAGTATAGTTAGGAGGAGAAAAAAAAAATCCCAATACATTTATTTTTTAGAATAAAGTTAAGTACAAATAATTAAGCTATCTAGAGAAATAAATCTACACTGAATAATGCTTCAAGCAATGTTTTACATATTATGGGCTATAAATCTGTTACCACTCAGGAAAGTACTTTACACGTCCTAGAAGGTACTCCATAAGACGTTGTTCTGTTCCACTTAATTGTATCTGGAATTAGCAGCTTTCTAAGCACTGATTAGTTAATGCTGGTGATTTTCTATGAAAATATCACTTTCCTCTCTTCACCACTCTTCTTTGGTTGTTTTATTGAGCCAAGTCTCCTAAATACAGAGTATTGTTGAGATCATGGAGAGGGTAATGGGATATGACCTGCCTTCAAGTGAAGGCTCTGGAGGCGGGGCGGGAGGGATTGTCAGGAAGAAACTGAAATGGTAACCACCAGGTGAAATGTAAGAAAAACAACATATGTTTAATTAAAAGTAGCCACTAACAACATGTGGGCGACAGGAAAAAAGACATTGTTTTTCATTTTAGAAACCCAGCAAGGTTTCTTCAGCTCCCCTTGAACGAAGGTTAAGTAGTATGTGGAGTGAAAAGAGTATTTAAGGGAGGAAAAGGCACAAGAAAAGACACTGAATTCAGGATTATGGCAGATGCTCAAGGAATTAAGACTTAACCCAGTTTGGCTGGAAGAAGAATACATAAAGGGACTGTGGAGGCTGAGAAAATTAAGCCCATTCCACTTTAAGTTCAGAGTTAGCACAAGTACAGCCATCCCAGGCCCCTGTGAATAAGAGCTGAACTTTACCTTACTTCAGTTACAGGAAGAAAACAGCTTACACTCAAGGTCCTAGAAAGCCCCATATTAGAATGAGAACAGAGTCCAAGCCTGGGGTAGAAAGTCCCATATCAGAGTGAGAACAGAGCTCAATGCCTTTGAAAGCCCCATATCAGAATGAGAACAGAACTTGAGAAACCCCTCCCCCTTCTGGAGGTCCCCTAGACGACCCCTTAAAACTAAGCTGAAACCCACCTCGGGGTCCAAGTCCCTGCTCCGCTGTGTCAGGTAAACTTGGACCCAAGCTCGAGCTTGTTAATAAACCCTCGTGTGTTTGCATTGGCGTCCGCTCCTTGGTGGTTTCTGGGATTCGCAATCTCGGCACAACATTTGGGGGCTCGCCCGGGATCCGAGAGACCCCCAGGACCCCATCCGGAGGGTCCCACGCGTGGTGAGTGCACTCAACTTTTTCCACCTCTTGCGCGCATATTTTCTGAGAGCTCTAAACTGTACTTTTACCTGTAAGAATGCCAATCTGTATTGGGTCGGCGTTGGCTTAGGTGGACGTGCTGGCGGGCCATCGACCAGGGGTCTTGAGGAGACGTCCCTTGCCCCCACCTGGAGGACAGGGTCCTCATCTGTAAGGAGGATGGGGGTCCTCGTCTGTAAGGAGGGCCGGCTGCCAGCCCTTCGGGTTACTTTCTGTTTTGTCTCTGCGGCCGCATTGGAACGTTTGTCTGTGTTACTATGTCCTTGTTAACTGTTTGTGCATTTGTCTGTGTTACTGTGTCTTTGTTAACTGTCATAACTGTTTACATAAGGAGAGGGAGATTTCAAATTTATTGCATATCAGAATGGCCACCCTTTGATGTGGGATGACCCCAAGAAGGAACTTTCCACCTACCTACTATCTTACAGGTAAAGGCCCTGATCTTCAGGGATGAGCCGGACGGCCACCCTGACCAGGTGCCCAACCTCCTGGCCTGGCAGGACATGATCGAGAATTCCCCTCCTTGGCTAAAACCCTTTTTACCCCCAAAGCGCACAACTCGGCTGAAGGTAAGAAGTGACTCCGGGTCCACCGTCAGACTCTAATGGCAGGTCTCCAGGCGGCCACGCAAGCCTCCCAAATCTGGCCAAGGTGTATGATGTAAGACAGGGTAAGGATGAGAGTCCAGCAGCCTTCTTAGAGTCATAGAGGCTTTTAGGCAGTACACCCCTATGAACCCAGAAGCCCCGGAAACAAAGGCCACAATTATCATGGCTTTTGTTAACGAGGCCGCTCTGGACATTAAAAAGAAATCGCAAAGAGTAGAGAGACTAGGAGAGAAGAGCTTGCAGGACTTACTAATAGTAGCACAAAGAGTCTATAATAATAAAAAAAAAAAAAGTCCAGAAGAACAACAAACCAAACTAAGTGACCAGCAGACCTGAAACATGGCCAAGATCCTGCTGGCCACAACCATGGACAACCCACAGGAAAGACGGAGGCACCTCAAGAAGCTGGCCTCAGGGACAGGTGCATGGAATCAGAGATCTCCAGGACCAGCCACTGCAGAACGCAGACGCCACCTGGTATACGGACAGCAGCAGTTTCGTCTGAGAAGGAATCAGATACGTGGGGGCAGCCATAACCATGGAAACAGAGACCCGATCGGGGGCACCGACCCTGCCGGACACCCCCAACTATACTGATGCTGATTTGCACTGGATCAAACACTTGCCTATGACCCAGTGCTTGTGTGGCTGGTGGAGGGCCGCAGACTCCAGCATCATCCTGCCAGAGGAACTAGGATGGCGAGTCCTATCCAAAATGCATCAGAGTATTCATATGGGAACAAGGAAGATGGAAGACCTCATATGACATGCAAAGATAGCTATTAAAGACTCTCAAGCAAAAATCGAGCAGATTGTGGCAAGCTGCCATGCATGCCAGTTAACTAATGCCACCGCCCATGGATCTAACCTGCGTGCCCGGCTCTGAGGGGACTGCCCAGGAGCCTACTGGGACGTGGACTTCATCAAGGTAAAACCTGGAAAATATGGATACAGGTATTTACGAGTGTTTGTAGTACTTTTTCAGGATGGACAGAGGCATTTCCCACAAAACATGAAACAGCATAGACCGTGACCAAGAAACTGCTGGAAGACATCTTACCGAGGTATGATTTTCCTGTTAAGATTGGTTTATGTATACAATGGAATATTACTCAGCTATTAGAAATGACAAATACCCACCATTTGCTTCAACGTGGATGGAACTGGAGGGTATTATGCTGAGTGAAGTAAGTCAGTCGGAGAAGGACAAACATTATATGTTCCCATTCATTTGGGGAATATAAATAATAGTGAAAGGGAATATAAGGGAAGGGAGAAGAAATGTGTGGGAAATATCAGAAAGGGAGACAGAACGTAAAGACTGCTAACTCTGGGAAACGAACTAGGGGTGGTAGAAGGGGAGGAGGGCAGGGGGTGGGAGTGAATGGGTGACGGGCACTGGGGGTTATTCTGTATGTTAGTAAATTGAACACCAATAAAAAATAAATTAAAAAAAACAACAACAACAACAAAAAAAAAAAAAAAAAAAAAAAAAGATTGGATCAGACAAAGGCCCAGGATTCGTCTCTAAGGTAACACAGGGAGTGGCACTAGTACTTGGGGCAGATTGGAAATTACATTGTGCATAGAGGCCCCAAAGCTCAGGACAGGTAGAGAGGATGAACAGAACATTAAAGGAGACCTTAACTAAATTAGCCCTGAAGACTGGCGGGGCCTGGGTGACTCTCCTCCCTGTCGCCCTATATAGAGTGAGGAACTCTGCATATAAGATGGGACTGACCCCCTACGAGATCATGTTCAGTCTTCCTCCACCTGTTATCCCCAATTTAAAACCTGAGGTGCTTGCTGAATTTGATGATAACCAACTTCTTTTCTCCCTTCAAATGTTACAACGAATCCATGAACAGGTGTGGCCTAAGCTGAGGGCCCTCTATGAGACTGGGCCACCCCCGGACCCCCATCAATATCGGCCAGGTGACTGGGTGTACGTGTGGAAATACCAACACCAGACACTTCAACCTCATTGGAAGGGACCCTACATTGTGATCCTGACCACTCCCACCGCTCTCAAGGTCGACGGGATTACTCCCTGGGTCCACTACACCCACGTCTGGCCAGCTGACCCATACGCCGTTCTCAAGGACTTTGTTCCAGAATGGAAAAGCCAACCAGACAAGGACAATCCCCTAAAGCTAAGACTGCGCTGTTCTCACTTATTTCCCACCTCCAAGACTCCCTAGTCTGAGGTTGTCCTTCAAAATAGAAGGGAATTAGACTTAGTCTTCTTACAACAAAGGGGGGGGAGGGTTATGTGCTGCCTTAAACATAGGATGTTGCTTCTACGCTGGAATGTAAATGGGAGCGAGAACAGCAACAAGGTTGGTTTGAATCCTGGTTTAATCATTCCCCCCGGCTCACTCTGAGAGCAACCTGGACCCATGATGGGGTCCTTCCTTAGGCTCCTCTGAGAGGGGGAAATGTGGGGGCCAAGAAAATTAAGGCCATCCCACCTTAAGTTCAGCACAAGTACAGCCATCTCAGGCCCCTGTAAATAAGAGCTGAAATTTATATTACTTCAGTTACAGGAAGAAAACCGCTTACAGCTTAAGGTCCTAGAAAGCCCCATTAGAAGGAGAACAGAGCCCAAGCCAGGGGCAGAAAGTCCCATATTAGAATAAGAACAGAGCTCAATGCCCGTGGCAGAAAGTCTCATATCAGAATGAGAACAGAACTTGAGAAATCCCTCCCCTCCCCCCTTCTGGAGGTCCCCTAGAGCAGCCCTTAAAACTAAGCTGGAACCCACTTCGGGGTCCAAGTCCCTGCTCTGCTGTGTCGGGTATACTTGGACCCAAGCTCAAGCCTGTAAATAAACCCTTGTGTGTTTGCATGGGTGTCGGCTCCTCAGTGGTTTCTCGGATTCGCAATCTTGACAAGTTCAGAATGTATGCAAGGACCAATCTTAGAAGGCTCTGAATCAAATTTTAACAGAACTAGGGAGTAATTGAGTAGATGAGGGTTGCAAATTTGCAGGGCCCAGCAAGGTAACAGAAATTTCTGAACCCAGTAGGTATAATAATAGGGAATAGCAAGGACTACAAGAAACTCAGGAATGCATTCATCCCAAAAGGCAACTGCTACCCAGCCTAGAAAATGCTGCTGAGCAGAGAATTCAGGTCAAATTGACAGTCCCTCCAGACATTAATGAGCATTTTCAATTTCCAGAAAAACTGGTCAAATGGGATGGGTCTCGAGTGTGGATGGTGAAGCATCTCTGCGTCTAAGATCATCCCTTTCATCTGTCTATGTACATGTCACATTGTTTTAGCAGGTCACCCTTATGTGCTAAGAGCTTTGTCTTCTTACACTCACCAGAGTTTGTCCTTCACTTTCTGTTTTAACTTATTTTTATAATTCTATCTTAATATCACTACGTACTTGTTAGGGGTATTGTGAGGATTAAATGGAATAATTCATGTAAAGCCTTTCGAACTCTGCCCCGAGCTGCCAAGGAACAAACATTCAGTAATCACTAGTCATTTATGTAAAAGATCATTAGCCAGAGGTCACTGTATAGGCTCATGCATGCCCATGCCTTCACCATATTTACATCTCCAACCCAATCGCTCTCTTGGGTTCTGACTCAAAAACCCTCCTGCCTACTACCTTCTTGATGTCTGGAACCAAACCTCTCCACCCTACTCCAGACCATTTTCTCACCTCATACTACCCCATTCAGTGAATGATGCCACTCTCTACCCAGGATCCCAAGTAAAAACCTGGTACCATTCTTGAATCTTCCTTCTACTTGATACCCAACACTAAGACTATCATGAAATCCTATCATTTCTCAACTCTTCTGCTCTATAATCTATTGTCTGAGCTAATTCCCAGAAACCTGTGGAGTCTGAGAAGAACTGCATGTCTCTTCTGGAGGTAATCAAGAATGAAGGAGGTCAGGCATCTCTTATCCATACTTAGAGCACCAAACAACTGAAAACATAGTCCTACCAGGTCCAGAAGAGAGTCCAAAAACTAGGGTATCAGATGCCGTATTTCTGGGAACATGATGGGCTATGTTACTCAGATCAGACTTTCAGGTAAAAGCATCTAGATGATGAATCATTTTTCAAAAAAAAAAAGTACACAGAGGTGAGAGATAGTAGTTTATAGTACAGGCTGATATACATAGATGAGACATTTATTTTGAGAGTCTAGCCACTTAGATGTGAAGATGAGAGAAAATAAGCTATAAAGGATGACTCTTAACGTTTTGGAGAAGTGAGAGTATTGACTCAAATGGGAGACTGAGAGTAGAACAGATTTGGTGATGGGAGGGATTGCATTTATACTTTAGAAATGTGGACACTAACATTTCTAGTAAAATATCAGGTTCTGTTATTAGCACTAAAATTCCTCTTCAAAACAACTAAATATGTAGGATAAACTATTTTAAGAATATTAAAAGCATCGGGATGCCTGGGTGGCTCAGTGATTGAGCATCTGCCTTCAGCTCCAGGCGTGATCCTGGGGTCTGGAGATCAAGTCCTGCATCAGGTTCCCTGTGAGGAGTCTGCTTCTCCCTCTGCCTATGTCTCTGACCCCCTCTCTCTCTGTCTCATGAATAAATAAATAAATAAACCTTAAAAAAAATTAAAAGCATCAATTACCTGACAATATAGAAATCAAGAGGGAAAATCTAAGTGAGAAATAAGAACATGGAAGCAAGCCACTTTGCCCTAGGCATACTGTACCAACCTAAGCAAACCTGAACTCTTGTTTGAGCCTCACATGACACAATTAAATGGATGTTGACGTGTAGGGTCTACCTGAGGTCGGGAACTAAAGAGAAGAGCCTCCTCCTGTTGAGATGTGCGAGGGGTATAACTTCATGGTACAAAAGGACTGAAAGTAAACCTGACCTTGCCGGAATCTCTAGGAGACGAGAGAGAAAGAGAGAGAGAGAGAGAGAGAGAGAAGGAAAAATCCTAGAGTAGAGCTGTACACGCAAGTCAGTTCTCATGTGGATCTACAGTCCTAATTCCTATAGCATGAGTGCTCCAAAAACCTATATTTAAAGTAGCCCAGTGTTGTCAGGTGACCTGGGGAGAGCCTGGGCCCTGGAGCCTCAACCCAGCCAGACTCAAAGGAATCGCCAGAAGTTCTTGGTCCTGTCATGAAAGAGAATTCAACGATAGACACACAGCTAGCAGATGAGGATCACAAGCAGGAAAGTTCACTAAAGCAAAAAGTATATTCTCAAGATATGAGAGTAGGTGAGCGTAGGAGAGAGAGGGAGCTGTGTGCCCTGGGGGCTGGGTTTCTATCTTTTATTGAGTTGCTAACTAGAGGGCAGTATATTCATTACTGAAGCAGGGTATTTCACTTTTTCTTTCTAATTTGGTCAGAGGGCTCATATCATGACATCTGCCCCATTTGGGCCTGTCTGGTGTGATCCCCATTTGGGCGTGTCTAGTTTGCTGCCAGGACAGGCCTCTGACCCTCCCGATAGCTGGCCACGACTTCCTCATTGCTGACCTGCACATACCCTGTTAGAACCTAACCAACTGCTACTCTGACACCAGGACTTTACTCTTCTATGAATGAAGGCTCTTCATTCTAGTCTCAGAGAACTCCTAGAAATGCTTTATAAAGAGCTAATGAGCAGGCACACCTGCAAAACTAACCAAGAGCATAAGGATGTAAAGAAATGAGATGGATAATAGGCAGCAGGAGAAAAAACAGATCGTAGACATAGAGCCACTTAGACATCAGAGTATCAGACACATGATAAAACAACTATGTGTACCAATTCTGGGGATGAGAAGGGTGTGCCGAAAAGAACGAATTAATGTAGAATGACAGTAAGAACCAGGAATGGCTAATGAACAAAATCCTAATAAACCAAGTAAGCAAGGGGAACAATGCTCCAGCAATTTCTGAGCCCAAGTCCTGGCAACCATAGTAGTTTTTTAATATAAATTCTGAATCTCTGGTAGGGAAGGAACAAGAATAATGACAACATAGGAAGAATACCCTCCCTCTGCTTCATCCCCAATTACCCTGCATTAGTTTAACTCTACTTCCTGTTTTCTCTGGCCTATTACTACAGCCTCTGCATCAGTTTGATCAGGCTGCCATAACCACAGACCACAGACTGGGGGGCTTCAGCAGCATACATCTGGAAGCCCAACACCAAGACGGCAGCAGGCTTGATTCAGTGCAGCCCCTCTCCTCGGCCTGCATTGGCTGTCTTCTTCCTGTGTCTTCATGTGTTCTTGCCCCTGTTTGTGTCTGTATCCTAATTTCTTCTTCTTCCAAGGATATTGGTCATGTTGGATTAGGGCCCACTCAAATGACTTCATTTTAACTCATTTTAACCTCTTTGAAGACCTTATTTCCAAACATAGCCACATTCTGAGGCTCTGGAGTCCAGACTTCAACATAAGAATCCGGGGGGACACAACTCAGCCCTTAACAGCCTCCTTACTAGTCCCTCTTCTACCTTCTTCCAGGCTCCTTTGTGGACTCCATCTGAGTACTCTTGCTAAATTGCAAACCATTCACCTATTCAAAATTCCTAAGGGTTCCCCATTACCTAAAGAATAAAGTCAAAACACCTGAAAATGGTGTCAGCAGTGCCACAAAGATGCAACTAGGGGACTTGAGCTCCCACCCCATCCCACTGCAAAGAAAATGCAACCTAAGTAACAATGTGGTCTTGTTAGGCAAATGTAATTCCAAATCAAGTGTTCTGAAAACTGCCCCCACCCCTTCAGAGCAACAATCTGGAGCTCCTGCTGATAGCACATCAAATTCTGTCTCTGCGATCTACCCCTCCTAATGCATCACCTGGCTCCACTACCCATTTCAACTAATTTACACTCCCACTTTACTAAGCATCCTGCCGTTCCCTAGCACGCCAGCCTCACTTTTGCATGGAGACATTAGCACGATTTCCCCTAAGCAGGGATGCTATCCTGCCAACGGCACAACCATTCTTCAACCGAGAAGTTTCTAATCTTCCCTCATGAGTAAGCCCGGCATCTTTTGCTCTCTGAAGCTCCCTGAATGACCCCCCTCTCCTCTCAGCTACCATTTTTCCAACACACATTCCACCACCACCAGCATCCATCACCACCAACACCTGCCCTATACACCTGCATTATAGGAAGCACTGAATGGCATTCTAAATGAGACTCGAGCTTGAGATCAGAACTAGAACATTTTCCCTCTGTACCCTCAGTTGCACACAGCCCCTAGCATACAGTAGACATTCAATAAATATTTATTGAATGAAAAAGAAAGGCAGTGGGAAGAAACTTGAGGTGGGGCGGGATTTATTTGTAACTTAGGAACAGAGATTTGGGGAAGATTTCATTGGTTGATTGCACACCACTTGCGGCGTCCCTGCTGGATGTCAGAATGGCAGGGTCCTTTCACTTGTCTATTTCTTAGTCTTCCATTTAAAAAAAAATTATTTATTTATTCATGAGAGGCACGGAGAGAAGAAAGGCAGAGACACAGATAGAGGGAGAAGCAAGCTCCGTGCTGGGAGCCCGACGGGGCATTTGATCCTGGGTGTCCAGGATCACGCCCTGGGCTGAAGGCAGCGCTAAACCACTGAGCTACCTGGGCTGCCCAGTCTTCCATTTTTTTAAAACCTCACAGTGTCATTTGAGCAACACATTTTAATAATATGCCCTTTGGTTCAATTCTGTTATTTTCACTGAAAACATAATAATCAGACTGGTGTTAAGAATAAAAATTCAAAAACCGTATTAGCTCAAACAAACACAATGCCAGTAACTACAAATTTTTCCATCTTATTTGATGTTTATTCTTTTAGGAACCATTTCTAGGATTTGAGAAAAATAGAAGGAAGAAGGGACATAATTTAACCGTTAAATAAATGTTCTTTATTTATAATTAGTCACTTACTTAAATGAGTAACTGTGTTTCTTATAGATCAAAAAGAGATATTTTGAGACATGACATCATAAGCCAATGGGACAGACATAATTGTCTTATGTGGGGACATACTCTAATGTTACCAAGCTCTGTCTCAGAGACAGTAGCTGAATTCCTTGATTATTTCTCAGATGAAAAGTGGTATACTTCCAATTGTAGCATCCAGTTTATAAAGAGAAATAACTGTACTCTATCCATTAGTGGAATTAATTAGGTGGATGACCTAAAACTTTCTGAAGGTTTGGGTTCTTTCTATGTCAGGAAGGAAGCTATCCTATATGCAGAGAATACGCACACACACACACACACACACGCTCCTTCGCTAAACTATTCTGGAAATGTCAATTTTGGTAGCATATAGCATTTCATGTCGCCTGCCAAGAAAGGGGACAAATATGTTCTTAAGAGCTGGTCTGTGAAATGAGAATGTTACGTTTCTTAAGTATTCTGCTAGTTAAATGGCGCACATAAATGCTCACAGAATTCATGCCCAGACTTCATTCCTATTGGCCACAATCATCACCCCACTACAATCGGCAGGTATGACGCCTGTAAGCTATTTACAGTGCTATTAAATGTGAATATTGCATATCGGAGCTCTGTTCTCAGAAAGCTTTTTGTATGAATCTTCAGTGGAACTGGGGCCTTTCCTTCTGGGCAGACTGTGGCGAAGACTTTTTTAAATGTGAGTTGTGGTTAAATAGCTGAAGTCAGGGAAAATTTTCTCACATTGAGATTTATTGGATTGTGAATAATCTCTCAAGGGAAGTGCCAGAAGCCCCATCAGCGGAGTTATTTAATTAAAACTATGGTGGAATACGTAGAAGAGATGTTGCCTGGGGGAATAATTTCCCATTGATCCCTGAAGGATTGACTTGATAGTCTTCAAATTCTTAATGGTTTCAAAATCTTAAATGTCTTCACAAATTTTCTTAGAGGAGAGGGAAAGCCATCCTGCTTGCAACCTCTAGTTCCTATAAAACCAAACAAAACCAAAACCAGCAACAAAAAGCATAGCTTAGAAACCAAGTCTTCTTTTATCAACGCTAAATAAACGGGCACAGGACGGCATTAGTTCAAAGGGAAAGACAGGAGCCCAAGTCTGCAACCAGCTCAGAGCTTTACTTTTCTTCCTCTCTTCCTGTACTGATTTTCGTTTGTGTTTGTTTTTAAACATCTAAAAACCCAATGTTTTTATCTTAGAAGATGTAAAAATATCATTGTACTCTCAGTCAGTAAATACCCTGATTCATCAATGGTCAAATTCCCCTAAAGTCTCTGAAGGCTCACTGACACCTACCTGCTAATCCTAGAGAAGTTTCGGAGGGCAAGTGCTAGAGAATGAGGTTTGATTTCTTTCATAGGCTTTCAACCTTCGACAAGAGGAATTAAAAAAAAAAAATACAGATGCTGAGATGGTCCAGGGAAGGAATCTCGACTGCCCTGCATGGGCTGAGCATGTTCCAGTCACTTGGACAGCTCTAACTCACACATGAAGCCACAGTCCCCACCCTGCACTAGCACCCACACACCGCCAGCACCCACCCCAAAGGGGAAACATGTTCCAGATGCTGCGGTCAGCACTGCCTTGCATGCTGGGGACACAGTAGTGGCAGTGGAGAGTGATGAAAGAGTTGTGAGTTGTCCTGACCACTGAAAGTTAAAGAAAGGAAAACCTGAGCACAGGATGCCTCTGCCTACACTAATAAAATCCTCCATGGGACACTTTTGGTGGCTCAGGTGTTAAGTGTCAGACTCTTGATTTCCGCTTCAGTCATGATCTCAGGGTCATGAAATCAAGCCTCATATGGGGGGGGGGAGGGCTCACCTGCTTGACATTTTATCTCTCTTTTAATCTCTCTCCCTCTCCCTCTTCCCTTCCCCTCCCTCACCCCTACTTGCATGCTCTTTCTCCTCTCTCTCTCTTTCTCAAAATAATAAGAACAATAATCTTCAAGAGCCACAGGGCAAAGTTGTTCATAAACTTCAGCTTGTAGCTCATTCCTTCCCTTCAGGAAATTCAGCCAAATACCCACCCCTAACCCTAGGGTCATCTTAGAAATGAAAACATCTACTCAAGATTGGGTAGAGTTTGTGTAAGTTGCCAGGATCACAACCAGCTTCATCCGCTGCTCTGGATTGCCTGAGCACATTTTTGATTAAGTCTAGAGTTAAAGTCTTCTTCTGGATGTTGCTCCGGTGGACACATGTTCAAGACTGGGCACACGGGTAGCTAACGTGCAGCCCTCTGTGCACTGAGACGTACAAACAGGACACTGCTCTCACAAAACCCAAACATGTACCTGGGCCTGAGTGTTAAATGTTAGCAGCTATTACCCTGTGGAATTTAATTATGTATATCAATCCAGTGTTGTCTTGTTTTTGAGGTTGGGTTTCCCCCACCTGGCCTGTTTTTTGTCTCTTTTTAAATTTTTGATTACAGAGCTCTTCCTCCAAAGCCTGAGAGTTGAATCTCATGGTGATTTGTGCCCTCAAGCATGCTGTTCCCCGGCTTAGCAAATGGAGAGCAAGTCAATAAAAACAACCTTGGTGTGGGTTCTGGTAACTATGCCACTTCGAGATTCCCATTAATTTCACCCTTGAGAAATTCAGTGACCATAACCTTGCTTTCGAGAGTCTTAAAAACGTTCTTTATCATCTGCTTCTCTATATTCTGTTTTATTTTATTAAGGAGGGGGATCTCTAAGCCTCTAAAATATTTGTTTCATCAGTTGACTATTTCCTATAGGGACTATTTAATCTATTTTTTTTTCTTTCTTAAATGAAAAACTGCTGAAATGTAACATTTTTACAGAAACATTTTTTATTCTTATATATGGTGTGTGTATGTGTGTGTGTGTGTGTGTGTGTGTGTACATGTATACAAGAAAAACTTGGTGACTTCTTTCTGAGATGGTAAGATTGGACCTTGAGAGAGAGTTTATGTCTTAACTCTTTAAAGAGTAGATTTGAGACTTTTTTGTTTGTTTGTTTCTCCACCCCACTTAAAAAACAAACAACTTCAAAGTGATAGAGATGCGTATCATGGACAAAGCGGAAAGAACCCACAGTCCACACTAGGACAAAACATGCTGGGATGCATTGGTGACCCTTGTCACAAGAAAGCAATAAAGCCTCTCCTCCCGTGGCCTTCTCAGCCCTGTCTGGAATCTCCTGACAGGCAAAAGCATCCTTCAGACCAAGCCTTCCCTCCATCACTTTGCACCTGTCACTAATAGACAAGCGAGTGAGTGCCATTTTCATACGTTTTCTTCCTGCCTTCTGAATTTGGGAGGTAGAAATGCTGAAATCAAAATGTGCAAATATCTTAGGATAGACTATAAAATATAATCACATAATCTATCTAGAGCCCTATGCCTTTTGAAGCATGAAGTCAACATGTGGAGATAAACTAAGCCATGGACTGAACCAGAATAAACCACATTAATTCTTGATCAGAGCCAATTGTTTTGGCTCAGTTTGAAAGGTCTGCCTGTTATTGCTATTGTTACTGGTGTTGTTGTTGGAGTCATTTTAAGAAAATTTTCTGGATAATATTTAAAGCAATTCTGGGGCACCTGGGGGGCTCAGTTGGTTGAGCCTCCAACTCTTTCTTTGGGTTCAGGTCATGATCTCAGGGTCATTAGATCAAGCCCTGCGTTAGGCTCCATGCTCAGTGGGAAGTCTGCTGGAGGATCTTTCTCTCCCTCTCCCTCTGTCTCTCCTCCCACTTTCTCTCTTTTTTTCTTTGAAATAAATAAATCTTTTTTTTTTTTTTAAAAGCAAACAAATAAACAAATAGAGCGATTTTTCTGACATCCACTCCACCCATCTCCATGTCTAAATATTCTGACTTACCTTCTTCAAAGTTAACTTCAAGTTCCCCCTTTTCAGGGAGGGAATCTTCCCTGAATCTCCTGGTTAAAAGTAAATACTGTCTTTTTCTGAACTACAATAGCAATCACTTTTTTTTAAGATTTTATTTATTTATTCAAGAGAGACACACAGAGAGAAGCAGAGACACAGGAAGAGGGAGAAGCAGTCTCCATGCAGGGAGTCCAATGCGGGACTCCATCCTAGGACCCTGGGATCACACCCTGAGCTGAAGGCAGGTGCTCAACTGCTGAGCCACCCAGGAGTCCCAGCATTTACTCTTCAAATATAATTTGTAGGACACAGCTTTTCTCTCCTCTAATACTCTGCATACCACTTAGAGCTGAGATCTACGTCTTTCTAGTTTCCAACCACAGACATTATCTTGAATATAGTATGTTCTCAATAAAGACTTGATGAGTGAGTAAGGACAAGTGGGTTCAGCTCCCACACATCAGCACACACCTTTACACAAGCCAGATCTGGGACACTTCCCCTTTTCCAGCTTTAGGTAAAATCCTGACAACACCCCAACATTAGAAAACAAACAAGTAGCCAGAGGAAAGCCCATATTGATGACGATTCTAGGTTGGCCAAGGGCCCCAAGCAGGACATAGGCCAGCATGGTCTGTAGCATCTCTCCCATTATGGGATTTCTTGGCACTGCCATGAATTCTGGGGTCCCCAATATTAAAGGAACCTCTTTTGCTCTCTAGTGTCATTCACTGAAACATTGATGTGAAAGTGCAAGGTGATCGCAGCTGAGCTGTCAGCTGCCAGGCCCTGAGCATGGAATGCCCGGCCTTGTAGGGAATAATAAAAGCAGAGTCTTTGAAGACAGCTTGGAGGTGACACCCAAGGAGCCTCCATAACCCAGGGGAGAATGAGATCCTTAAACGGAAACAGTAAGGAACATCTCTGTTCCCAGGTCGAGAGAAGGGGGTTGGAGGGTGGAAGATCACGAGTGAGAAAACTGCAACACGGCCAACACAGAGCACCCCAGTGTGTGCAGGCAGGAGACTGCCCTGTACTACGCACGTGAACTGAGGCAGTAACACACATCTCGTGCTCGCACCATGCATCCTGCAACTCCCCCCACCCATTTTCTCCCTCCAGCTGCTCTGTTCTCAGCATTCATGCTCCTCTCTACTTCCATGCCACCAGTCCTTTAAGCCACGGCCTTAGCTTTCTGCTCCTGTTCCACTTTAGTACTTGCTTCGTTCACATTTTTCTCCACGTGACTCCAGAATTGGTATTTTCAATGCTGAACTTTCTTCTCATCGGTCATTCCATAATTTCAACTGTAGGTGGGTCAAAGCTACTTTACAACTCAGTGCATCTGAAATTGGACTTTTCCCCACCTCCCCCAAGCCAACCCAGTCTCCTCATATCCCATCTTTTAAAATTAAGCTATTATTTTTCAGTCCCTGGATCACAAAAATGGGAAGACATTATTTTCCCCTTTTCTTGACCTCCACGCCAAATCAGAATGAGGATCTCATCTCTAACTTAGATAATCATCTTTGAACTCTCCAAAAATTACAATAGTGCCCCTTTCCATTGTTTTTTATAAGAAATTCAATAGATTTGAAAGAAATTTCATAAGTTTTGAGAGAAGTGGCAAGTAAAACACCTGTAAAAGAATAACCCTGTAACTGTGAATTTTGAAGACCCTTCCTAATTTCTGTCCATGTTTTAGAACTCTGCTTTTCCTTATAGTTTTACCATACACGTTTATATCTATAAGTCACATTTTATTCATTTTGCAAGTTTCTGAATTTTAAAGTAAGGAAATAATATCTTACGTGTTTTTCTATAACGTGCTTTTTTTCTTTCAATAAGATATTCCCAAGATTCGTCCCTGTTGGTGAGAATAGTGATCGTTCATTCATCATTCTTGGCTCTTACAACCACTGCTGCAATAAACATTCCAGGGCATTTCTACTACATGTGGGCAAACCCTAGGATATTTAACAGAGTGAAATTATTAGGTCATAAGATATGAGATTACTTAACTGGCTAATGCTATATCATTTTCTGAAATAGACATAATAGTAAATTTCATGTGTTAATTTGTAGGGTGGTTTTGGGTGACGTTAACATTTAAATTGGTAAATTGTGAGTAAGCAGATTGCCTTCTACAGTGAGGGGGTGGGCCTCATCTAATGAGTTGAAAGTACAAACTCATTATTTTGAATAGAGCAAAAAGACTCGCTTCCCCATACAAGAGGGAAATCAGCAGACCGCCTTCTGACTTCATTGCCTTTCCTGGGACTCCAGCCTGTTGGCCCACACTTGCCAGTCTCCATAATCACATGAGCCAATTCCTGTAATAAATCTCTTTCTATATACATATATATCCTATTGGTTCTGCTTCTTGTTCTGTTCTTTCCTGAATATTACCAATACCAATAACACAATGGATATACTAATGAGCATTCCTACCAGCAGTGAACAAGTGTTCCAATCCATAAAATTTTATTTGTTTGCCCCGACCTTAAACTCTTCCCCTCCCATAAGCTACAACTACTTTAATCTTGTAGGTGGTGAAAAAAAATTGGTTTATTAATGTGTCTCCCTCTGAAGAATGTTCAGGAGCTTCCCATGGTCTTCCCAGAGTGAAGTCCAGACTCCATGAGGCACATCAAGATTTGAGCCAACTTGTCAGGCTCTTCCTGACATTCGGCTGCACCAGGGGGCTTCAATTTCTCTTTTTCAATATGGAATCTGCTGTATAACACCTTACTTGCAACCCCAGCACATCACATGCTGAGCTCCTTTGCTGGTGCGGGAACCCCTGTTTCTTCCTCTCAGGCTCCATCTCATGGCAGTGAGGGGCCACAGGGCCTAGGGCAAGAATCACATGGTGCTGGAGCTCTGGCCCAAGGCAAACAGCTCCATGCTCTATTTCTGTGTGGACATTAAACTTTCCTTGAGCCCTCTCCATGCTGCTGGTGCCCCTAAGATGCCTCCCTGCCCACTCTCTCTCCTTCCCTCACTTGCCTATCTTAGAAAAAAATCCTTCCAAGTGTCAAGGTCTAGTGCAACTTGATCCTTGAGCCTCCTTGTTCACTCTGCTGAAATCAAGCTCCTCTTCATCTCATTTCTGGCACTTCATGAGCATCGACTAGTTTCACCCCAGTGCAGAGACTGGGCAGCTCAGAACCTCAAGGTGGTTGATGACCGTGAACACTTTCTTCAGCTGCATGATGAGAAAATATTACCTGTGCCATGGTGTTTCATAAGCATTAGAGGAGAAGATGACATTTGTATCACACACAGGAGGTGCTCAGGAAAATGGGTAGTAGAGTAGTGTGGGTGGGCCACCCATCCGGGGGAACCTCTCTATCAGTGTAACTACATCCTCTTTAACTGGCCAGGAAGGACAGAGGCACACAGGTTGCATAGTATTTGGCAGGATCTCACTTCCACCATGAACTCTGCTGTGAGAGGACTGCCTTTGAAAGGTTACCTCCCAAGCCACCTCAGTGGCTTTTCAACCCTGAAGCAGTAAAATAAATGCAGTCCCTCTTATTTTTAAAATTCTCCAAATCAGTTACCAATTGACAAATGCTTGTGTGGAGTCAACACACATTTTAACATAAATTTGCATTAACAGCACCATTTATCCAGAATAAGATGTCCAATTTGCTCTTCAGCTCTCAGCTAAAAGCCCCAGGTGGGCGGTGGCATGTCAAGGATGTACAAAGGTTGATGTCTCCTCATTTGAGGGCCCCTGCAGCTCCGTGTCCCCCAAGATGTCATTTTGCTACAGCAGCTTTATCCAATGGGACACATACAAAGGCTGAGAACTTGGACAGATAATTAGACCTCACCACACTTCTGGTCCTTGCCTGTAAAATCAAGATTATGTCCATATCCAAGTGGGCAGTGGGCTAAATGAGAAGATAACTGACCAGGTTCCTCATGTATAGTAAGCTATCAGCAAAGAGGAGACATAAGTATATTTAGAGAGCATGTGGTTCAACTTCTTCATCCTTTTGAGGTTCTTACAACCTAATATACAAATTAGGATTTCTGGATTCCAACTCCAGTCATGTGTTGTTAAACAGATCACCGACTCTCCCTTTATATTACATGTGAGTGCAATACTTCTAGGTCCTGATATGATGCTAATAAAGCACACACAGAAAACTTTAAGTAATTTAAGGTTAACTTTGAAATACAGCTATTATATTTTTTAAATTCACTATCATTTTTCATTTAAAAAACAAAAAGGGAATCCTCCGCATCTGGAAAATGAGTGGAATACTCGCACTGGCCCATTACCGCAATCGGTTCTTTAAAAATATAAATGATCAAAAACAACAACAACAACAACAAAAAACAACAGTGACAAGGTACACTTGAGAATACTACCATGAAGAATTCATCTATGTGGAGAGGCGGGTGCTCCTGTATTTGAACTGTGACTGACTGAAACGCCTACTGTTGTGTTTGAAAAAGCCCAACTCCAAGAATTTAACAGGAGCAATAAATCTGGATGATAAAAGTAGGAAATATTGCCAAAATCATTCATATACGATTCTAAAAATCCTACCTTAGTATGACAATCACACTTTAGTTCCCAACAGTTTAGCTCTATCCTCTACAGAGGTCAAATTTTCAGAAGAGTTCAAACTGCTTGTTGGCTTTTTTCTTTTTTTCCCAACTAAAATTGTATGTAGTTAAGGCATGCATACAATAGAATAATTTGGTAAATATATATGTACATAGTGAAATGATTACTATTATCAAGCTAATTTACTTATCTTCTCATATACTTTTTTTTTTTTTTTTTTTTTTTTGTGGTGAGACCACCTGAAATCTACTTTCTTAGGAAAGGTCCAGTATTCAATACAGTATTAAGTGTGGTCCTCAAGCAGTACATTAGATCTCTAGGGGGAGTCATCCTACCTAACTGCAAATTTGGACCATTTGACAACAGCTCCCCATTTCCCCACCTCCTTGTGCCTGGTGACCATTGTTCTACCTATTTTCAATAGGTTGTTCTTTGACAGAAATCAGAATTCCCGATCTGGGATCCAAACTGCAAGAGCTTGCCACACGAAGGGTGGTGGGGCCAGGGATCCCATCTTGCTCTGGCCTTCGTGGCTCAGGCCAGGTGTCGAATAGCTCACTCTGCTTCAAGGCCCTTGCCAATTCTCTCCTTCACCTGCGTGGCTAATGAAAAGTCATCCAGACATGAAAAACTTGAAACAGCACTCAATAGGTGACTATACACAACAGCGAATGAGGAGGTCAGGGGCAAAACGGACTCTACAATAAATATTTCACTAAAAAGATTTTGGTAATAGACCCTTTGTAAGCCTCAGTCATATACACAAAACCATCTTGGAGCTTAGCTGCATCTACAGAGAAAAAGAAAACTAACACACGGGAAATTTTCTTACCTCCTGACCATTTGCTTTCCTTATGTACTACAGTAAATTGTTCTTTTATGTATGATATGCATCCTTTGAAAAGAAGGCACTCTAGCACATGTCACATAAGGTGTTCTGCTGAATGTCCATTTGGAATATAATTTTAGAGACTCCAGACAAGAAACATACAGTTCCAAACTATTTCCTTCCCTAGACTATTGCTGACATCTGAAAATTTCATCATTAGTCATTTTGCATCAAAACATAGGGAATAATGATAGTGACAATAATACTATCTATCACTCCCTGACTACAGGTCTTTAACCATACGACCCCTAAGCCATCTAACACAGAGAATGGTATTATTAACTCAGTTTACTATTCAGAAACCTGAGATGCAGAGGAACTGAACAGCTAACATAAGGTTTTACAAAAAGCAAAGCCTATAAAAGTCGCGTTTTTCCAGTATGCCGTATACCCAATCCATGTGGCTATTACTCAAAGGACTAACTCACTAAGTACCATACCATAGGCCCTAGTAGGCATCACAGAAAATATCCAGGAGGTCATTCGATCCTGCCTGAAATGACACCTTGCAGTTTCTGCAGGGTCCTCTCTTAAGGAACTTGGATGAAGCAAAAAAATGGAGCCAGTGCTCGAACTCTGTCCAGATTCCCTAATAAGCCTAGATTTGGTGTTACTGAAAGGACTGAACACACAGAGGTTGAAGCCAGCATGACTGCCTGGTGGGAGGAAGCAGCACTCCATCGCTGGGAGGACGCTCAGAAGGGGGGCATCTGGTCCTGAACCCAAATGCTGCCAACATGAATTTAGTCGAGGCTGTAGTCATTATTTAGATGATACAAGACCTGGGCTTTTCTCCTACTACATTCAAATTTCTGAGATGCATATTCTACTCAGAAGCGACAACACGTCAAGAAAAATGAAACTGATTCATAGAATTATTTCTTTAAAACAATAATATCATAAGATCTAGAAGTGAAGTTGGAAAATACCACAAAAACATGATAAAGCATTTTGTAGGTTCTACTGGGGCTTGAAGAATCAAATGCCATAGGTGGGAATAAGGTACATAAAATGTTCACTCACCTGATGCAACCACCTGGATTACTTTTTCCCAATGTCCATGTGGGAAAGTATGAAGAAAGCAGGAATAGAAGCCAATATCAGCCTCAGAGGCATTATGAAAGTACAGGGTCATATCATTAGGAGCCGCAGTAGAATTTAAAAGGTAAACCCTGTAAGTATAGGGTTGTTTTACAACCCCACCATAAATAGGGCTGAAAATGGCTATAAGCTCTCTGCTTGTTGTATTGATCTTGAACCACTCCATCTGGGTTAAGGTGTCCAGTGATGAGTATATACACTGTAGACTCATATTTTCAGCAAGTTTAACAGTTGTGTCCCAAAACATCTCTTCGCATAGAGCTGAAATACACAACAACACATTTATTCACTTAGGTTTGATGATTGAGACACCACATGGAAACCTTAAGCTTATTCTAAGCTTTCTAAGACCCAGCAAGATAGTAAATGGAGATCACACTAAAGGCTAACAGTTTCTCCCTTAGTCTAAAAAGGTTTCTGCTGCTGATAAGAGCATTTGCAACTTGTTGATGTCCTGAACAAATGAGAAATTATCGGACTCAACTAAAGAGCATTATAAATTCTAAACATGTCACACTATAAGACCAAGATAGAAGTAAATTTTTTTTAATGAAGACATTATCTTTACCTCTGTATACGTGAAGAATAGCCAAGAAGAAAGTAAGATAATCCATCTCTGGAAACCGTTTGGAAGGCTGATCTATTAAAAAAAAAAGACAATTTTTATAATGTTACATGCAGAGGCCCAGCACAATGCACTACTTCCTTCCTCTCAGATATTATCAGCAATGTCTTAAAGTATGAACAGGAAAAACGTCTGAGCTTCAAAGTCAGGTTTGCTCTTGCATAAGGATGAACAGATTTGAATCACTTCTCTCTCGGGGAACTAGCTTATTTTCAAGATTTTATTTTCTACAAAGAGCCATTCATTGAACAAGTCAGTGAAGAGCTGAGTGCATTCTCTATACCAGACTCTACTCTAGGCCATTAGGATACAACAGTAAATTAAAAAAAGAAAAAAAGAAAAAGAAAAAAATCTTTGCTATCATGGAATTTACATTCTAGTGGGAGGAGACAGACATTGAAATTAAAAAGTAAAACAATATAGTAAATTATTTATGGTAAGTGCATGAGGAAAGCACAAAGCAGGAAAGTGGAGATAGGGCAGGGCGGGTGATAGCGTTCCCCTTTTAGACAGGAATGTGCAGGAAGTCTTCACTGAGAACTTGACATTGGAGCAGACATGGAAGGGCAGCAGGAGGGGCCTGGGGTGCCAGGGTTTAGAGGCTCCACCAGTGTGGACCGTGGTTGGGCATGGCCTTCCTTTTACTTTTCTTTTCTTTTTTTTTTTTAATTTTTTTAAAATTTTTATTTATTTATGATAGTCACACAGAGAAAGAGAGAGAGAGAGAGAGAGAGAGGCAGAGACACAGGCAGAGGGAGAAGCAGGCTCCATGCACCGGGAGCCCGACGTGGGATTCGATCCCGGGTCTCCAGGATCGCGCCCCGGGGCCAAAGGCAGGCGCCAAACAGCTGCGCCACCCAGGGATCCCCCTTTTACTTTTCTACCTTTTCATTGACCTCAGGCATTTGCTTTGGAGGTGATGAAGGGACCACACATGGAAGGACCTCCCAACACAAAATTATTGTGGCCCAGGATGTATACTAAGCTATCCTCATGGATGTTTTTTTTTTAATCTTTTATTTTTAAATAGTTACAGAGTCACAGTCATTTGCAAAGATAGTAGGAGAGCACCCGTGTACTCTTCAACCCAAGTTCCCCTAAAGGTTACATCTTATGTAATTATAGTACAATATCAAAATCAAAATAACTGATTTTGTAGGTTTGTCACTGTTCCCTTCCTTCATGTAAAATAATAGTTCAAGGGCACCTGGTGGCTCAGTTTGTTAAGCATCTGCCTTTGGCTCAGGTCATGATCCCGAGGTCCTGGGATCAAATCCCATGTCTTGCTCCCTGCAAAGGAGCAGAGAGGGACTCTGTGCCTCTTCTGCTCATGCACACGCTCTCTCTCAAATAAATAAAATCTTTAAATAAAATAAAATCATTCCATTTCTTAAGAACTTGTTAGGAACATATTACCATGTCAGTATAAAAATACATTATTGCCTCTATAATGAGAGGAATTGTATGAATACCTTTATCCCCTGAGGGTTGAAATAAAAGGTAGGTAAGAAATGGGAAGGGTAGGGGAGCATGAGCCACCAAAGACAATGTTGCCTATGGCCAACTCTGAAGGTCCTCTGGATTCAATCCCAAAGTTTATTGGTAGGTGTCTGCTGTTCAATGCAGTATCTAACCTGGGAACTTTTTCAGGAAGCAAGAAATCAGTAGTATGAAATTATAATGTATACATATGGTGCTGTATAGTGCCACCCGATGCTTACACAGCATTCTATTTTCCAAATGCTTTCACAGGAGTGGTATTATTTGTACTTGTAATAGCCACATGATATAATCAGATGAGGTATCTCTGTTTTGCAAGTAATTAAAAAAAACAATCTGTCCAAAATTTTAGTGAGCTGTACCAGGCACCCTGCTTAGGCCCTGGAAATGGAAGCATGAGAAAGACGTGGTCTCTGTCCTCATGCCATGTGATAATATATTGGGTTAGACAGATTACAGAGCCATTTTATTATAATAAAACATGAAAATATAGAAGTCAAATTTGAGTAAATACTGGGACATCCCAGAAAGGGGAAAATTCATTCTAATTGGGAAAGGTTTCATAGAAAAAAATGCACCAGATTTTGCACTTTACAATCTAACTAAGACTTTCCCAGTAGAGAAAGAGAAGGAGATAAAGGCATGAAAACAGAGGACATTTTTGGGAAATGATGTGACTATGCTCCAGGGAATGGGAGAGACAACTATGATGTTGGGTCCGGATGGAAAGTATCTTAAATGACAACCATAGAGAAGTTCAAACCTGGCCATCAGAAACCACAGCATCCTGCTTACATCTGTAACTATCAAACACAGTCCCTGGGACATGTGTCTGTGGCATCAATAAACACAACTCTGACAGCAATACAGAGCCACTAAATATCTTATGGATGCAAGTGATGTGGAAGTTTGTCATTTTTTAAAAAGATTTTATTTATTTATTCATGAGAGACAGAGACAGAGAGAGAGAGAGAGAGAGAGAGAGAGAGGCAGAGACAGGCAGAGGGAGAAGCAGGCTCCATGCAGGGACCCCGATGTGGGACTCGATCCAGGGACTCCAGGATCACATCCTGGGCTGAAGGCGGCGCTAAACTGCTGATCCACCTGGGGATCCCCAGTTTTGCATTTTTGAAAGATAACCTGTATGCCTGTGGAGAATGGACTGAGGTGGCAAGGGCATTGAGGATTTATATCTGAATCAGAAAAATTAATTCCATCCATCAAATCTTAACTACAGGACTTCCTCTTGATAGGTACTGACAGACAGAAACAACAACAACAACAAAAAACTACAGAACCAGAGTTAGACCCAGTCCCAAGAATTCCTGAAGCCCTCAGGAAAGTATTCTCCTAAGTAGCCCCCTTTGCACTGATCTCTGCCTCAGACCTGTGTCACCCCCCCTCCCCAACACACACTGTATCTGGGGCAATCTTGTGACAGATACCATATGACCTACACAGTTCAAAATACTTAATATTTTTCACTATCAATAAAATTAAAAGACAACCTAAAGAATGGGAGAAAAATCTGCAAATCATACATCTTAAAAGGATCTAGAATCCAGAACGTAAAAAAAAAAAACTCTTACAACTCAACAACAAAAAGATGAACAACCCAATTTAAAAATGGGCAAAAAACTTGAATAGACGTTTCTCCAAAAAAAAGATATACAAATGGCCAACAAACACATGAGAAGTTGCTCAGCATCATTAGTCACTAGAAAAATGCAAATCAAAACCACAAAGAGATACTACTTCATGTCCACTATGATAGTTATAATAAAAAATGAGGAAATAGCAGTGTTGACAAGGATGTAGTGAAGTTGAAACCCTTGTACACAGCTGCTGGGTGTGTACTGGGTGCAGCTACAATGGTTTGGTTTACTAACAGTTTGGTTGTTCCTCAAACATTAAACAGAATAACTATATATGACCTAGCGATTCAACTCATGGGTTTACGTTCCTCAAAATTGAAAACAGATAATCAAACACTTAACATACTAATGTTCATAGCAACTCTATTTAGAAGAGTCAGAAGTTGGAAACAACCCAAATGTCCATCGACAGAAGAACAGATAAACTGTGATGTGTCCACACCACATATTACATAGTCATAAAAAGGAATGAAATACTAATTCATGCTACTACATGAATGAACCTTGAAAACATTATGTTAAGTGAAAGAAGGCAGACACAGAGGGCCATGTATTTTTAAGATTCCATTTACATGAAATACCCAGAATAGGTAAACCTGTAGAGACGGAAACCAGATTGTTTGCTGTCAGGGGCTTAACAGAGAGGAAACCAGGAGTGACTGCCTAAAGTATGAGGTTGTGTTTTAGGATGAAGAAAATGTTTTAGATCTTGATAAAGATGATACTTGCAAACACCATGAATGTACAAAATGCTACTCAACTGTATACTTCAATTTTATGTTGTATGAATTTCACCTCAACAACAAAAATTACTGCTAGTGAATAGCAGGAGTCCGAATTCACCTCAGGTCTTTCCAACTGCAGAAGCCACCGCAGTTTGTTATTGGCCTTGCATTTATTGATATCACGTGGTCTGCAATGGCCATTGAGCCTCATGGTACCCACAGAGAATGGAGTCCCGTCACACATCTGTGCCACTTTATGTCAGCTGGAAATAGATAATGCAGAAGAACATAGTCCAGGTTATCAGATAAATGACTCATGATGTAAAGAATCACTGAGTGCTTATTAAACACATGTGGACACATTATACGTATTTATATTAATGTTTATATATATGGTGTGTGTGTGTGGTCAGGGCTGGGTAAGGTTGGTAGAGGTGCAGGGAGAGAGGTAAGAGGGACAAAGGGGCTCAGCAGACGTCTGTAACAGCATCCTGGCGGCGGATCCTACAAGAATTGGATGCAACATAGCATCATCCACTCTCTGGGGCTCCTGCAGCCCTCAGTGAGCTTCCACCCCTGGCAGCAGAGAATCAGGGCTGGGGGAGGATTATGAGAAAAAGGGAATGAACTGGTCATAGTGTGCAGTGCCCCCTTCATCCCCAAGACGTCCAAAGCGAAGTGAGTGGAGAGATAAAGAGAGTAGACTCTCTACATGGGCTGAAATCAGGGGCCCTGGAGGCTACATATCCAAACAAAAGGTGCAGAAAGACATGCAGCTGAAGATAAAGTTCAGCTGTTACAACTTTGCTGAGGACGAGCCCTATTTATCAGCATCTAACCAAAGACAAATAGAGACTGTACTTGAGCTATTTCTGTTGTGTAGAGAGCCATTTTTTGCATGATTTATGAAGGAATTTTGGCTTGAGGTTTTTTCTAATAGAGCTGTCTGTATAAAAGAGCTTCATCCTCAAGGAAGTCATTAATCAAAATATTACTGGACTTCTTCCCTATCAAACACAGCTCAGCTAACCCCGTAAGTATGAAATTCGTCTCACGGGTTTGCCTCACACCACATGCTCCTGGGTGATCTGGGCTGTGTGACAGCCTTCAGATCTGCGGTTTCCTTCTCATAGGCACCCCCCTGCCCAGGCCCTACTCTCTGTCCTCAGCTTTGTTGCTTCTGCTATCTATAAGGTGTTCTGCTTTCCCAGATGTCTGCTTCTTCTGAACATTGGGAGGATTCGAGTCTCTACTCAGTTACCCAAGTAGGTCACCTTCCCTGTGTCATGTGGGCACACCAGACGTGTGGGCACACCAGGGTGGAGAAGGCGCTCCTACTCTGCTTCCATTCTGCCCTTGCCCAGACAACTACTGACATGCTGAGGGCAGCAAAACACAAAGCGTGTGCTATACGCTCTTAGCACAAGGGACTGAGGCTGGGAAGAATTGGGGTGTTCTCCCTTTTTTCCCAGATGTGAGAGTTTGAGGCTCATACTTTCAGAAGACTTCAATGAGTGTTTGACTCTGGGGTTCAGCTCCCTGCGTCCAAGTGTCTCCTCAAGAGAATGTTTCCAATGAGGGACGTGGGGTTTCCCTCAGACCACCAGGCCCTTATAACTTTAGCAGGTCACAGAGCTGCCCTGGGAGCTAGATACTGGTGGGGGGCCATCCGTAACAGGCTCACTTCCATTCAAAGCAGAGAGTTCAGTTTGGCTTCAGTAGAGATCTCAGTTTGGTTTCAGTAGAGATCCTCCAGGACAGGGTTCTGCAAACTATGGCTCAGGGGCCAAATCCGGCCTACTGTCTGACCCTTTATAAATGGTCTGTTTGGACTCGGCCACGCTGCTTACTTGCTGACACACTGTCCACGCCTGTTTTGTGCTCTGATGAATAGCTGCAAAGAGACCACGTGGCCTACAAAGCCGAAAATAGTAACTATGTGATCCTTGACAGAAAAAGGTCACCAGCCCCTGCGTAGGGTAATAAATACTTAGATACCCAGCATTTATTATTTAAGTGCATCTGCTTGCTTGGTCTTGCTCAGAGGAAGGAAGGCTAAGACTCAAAGGGCAGACACTGGTAAAATTAGCTCAATTTTCTTCACAAGAACCATGCCACCAGACCTACCACAAGTATGTTTCCTCTAGAAACAGATGAGAGAAATGACCTAAATGATGCCCTGCCGCTGTAACTGGGCCCGTCCTTGAACTTACAGGTTCATCAGCCATGCAGACAATTACAGCTCTTCTTTGCTGAATCTGCGCAACACCATTTCATCGACAGCCTCCACTCAGCGGCCCCTGGTTTACCTTAAAAGTGTGAACCAGTCACATCCACTCTTTTCTAGACGGTTACTAACCTTGACGTTAGTTCTGCTCGCTCTCTCTCCTTTCCAGATGTGTGTCTGGGTGTGGGCTTCCTGTTTGGCGTGGCCTCCTTAGCTCGGCCCGTCCCGTCCCTGGCAATCTCGCTGCTGTCCTCCCTCGGTTGGCGGCACTTCAGGAACGGCTGGGCCTTTGGCCCCAGGGCCCCAGGCTGTTGGGATCTTCTCTCTAGAGTCCCTCTGGACAAGGGCTGCAGTAAAGCACTAATATTTCACTAAGCAGTGCCTTTTATTTATTTATTTTTTTGAAGAATTAAAACCAGTCAGGGAGTGTACCTGCTTCTGGAAGCCTCTTAACCACTGCAGCCACCCAGACCCATCCCACACTCAGATCTAGTTCTGCCCCTCTCTTCCCCACCCCTGTAAAATGCTACTGTTGGAAAGGATGTACTTCTCATTCTCTGTTCTAACTTGAAATTTTCAGTTGGTTATTTTGCCTTTTCTTCCCCATTCGTTTCCCTGCCAGTCAAAGCAGTTGGTATTTGGCAGCCTCTGAGGTGCAGGCTTCTTATCTCTGCCCATATCTGAGCATGTTTCCATCCCACCTTCTAGAGACTCTCTTTCGTTTTGTGTTTTAATCACCTGCTCTGACACACGAAAGCACACGAAAAGTTGACATTTGCTAAGAACTGTCCCTGCAAACTTAGCAGCTTCTGTGTCTTCAAAACACAATTGTTTCTACCTTGTTCCAGAGGACAACAGGGCTCGTTTTACTTGTTCTTTTTATCTACTGGAGAGTGAAGATTTTCCCATTGGTCAAACCACCATGAAGGATTGTGGCTGGGGGGTGGAGTTTGTGCAATTCGCAGGGCCTGCAGAGGAGAAGGCAGTTCTGGAGGCCAGCCAGTCCCACACATTTCCCTAAGCATCATGTGTGCAGGGCTGGCCTCTTCTGTGACCACATCATGGCTGAAAGCACAAAAGAGGAAAATACAGGGGTGCCCAGGTGGCTCAGTTGGTTTAGTGTCTGACTCTTGATTTGGGCTCAGGTCATGATCTCAGGGTCACGAGATAGGTCATGAGCCCATGCTGGGGGTGGAGCCTGCTTAAGATTCTCTTTATCCCTTTGCCCCTCTCCCCTACTCTCACTCTCAAAAAAGAAGGAAGGAAGGAAGGAAGGAAGGAAGGGAGGGAGGGAGGGAGGGAAGAAAGAAAGAAAGAAAGAAACAAACAAACAAACACAGCTTTTATTGCACAAAGGATTTTTGAGCACTTACTGTGCGGCAGAGGAAGCCCTCTAAGACACCTGACTCGTGTCACTCTCTTTGATACTTCACCATCCTCAAAAGAATATCCAAATCTCTTACTTACAAGACTGGACAATATTGATATCTCTCATTCTTCCAGCCTCATGTCTTACACTGTGCTCACCCCCACCTTCCCCTCCAGACCCACCTAGTATCTTACAATTTGGAGAACACCTTCTGATGGGGCACAGGCTTTGTACGTAGAGGTCCTTTGCTTCGACTTCTCTTATCCCCTCCCATAGGAAAGCCCTGGCACAGACTTCCCTTATCAGGTACCCTCCTTGAGCCCCCCACACCTGGGGTAGGTGTTCCTCCTGTGAGTTCCTTAAGAATCCCAGATAGGGATCTCTGGGTGGCGCAGCAGTTTAGCACCTGCCTTTGGCCCAGGGCGTGATCCTGGAGACCCGGGATCGAATCCCACGTCGGGCTCCCGGTGCATGGAGCCTGCTTCTCCCTCTGCCTGTGTCTCTGCCTCTCTCTCTCTCTCTCTGTGACTATCATAATCATAAAAAAAAAAAAAAAAGAATCCCAGATAATCCTTACTGAAACCCCCACCGCAGCCTTTGTAACCGATCCTTTATTTGCTGTATTTCCTATGATAGCCTAATTAACCCTTTCAAGTTCAGGATAAGGTCTTGTTGACTGCTGTATCCACAGAGCCTTGCTTGGTGCCTGGCATGTGCTGAGTGTCTGTTAGATCAATACTTGTTGAAAGCAGGTGAAGGGATGGCTTCTACCTGTAAGGTTTGCCGTACATGGCCATTTGCTCATCACAACCCAGAGGCCATTCTGTTTCCAACGTTTTTTTTTTTTTTTTTTTTCTTTTGCCTCTTCTTTCTATTTCTCCAATGAGTAAGACAAAGAGAAGCCTTGATCCAAAAAGCACATAAATTTTTGCGGGTCAAACTCGAAGATAAACGTTTCTGATTGGGGCCAACTCTTACTCAAAATGATTCAGTGGGTACTGAACTGAACCTCAAACACTGGCTGAAACAGTCACTGTCTACCCAAATGATTCACATCCCAATGAACATCAGAGCATATTTCAACAGTAGATGCTACTAACATCTATGAGGTCTAGACTTAAAAACTGGTTTTGCTTACTCCCTGACTTATAAATCCAGATTTATATAGGCTAAGTACTTTCCCTAAATTCTCTTTTATCATCATTTCCTAATTCATCATCCACATGCAAACACATACATGTCATCATCATCAACATCATTATCACAATCATCATCCTTGCTGTCACCCATATCCCATTATAAAGTTATTGCTATTATGAAGAGCAGAAGAATGGAGATAGCTTTTTTGTTTCTCTGTAGGGTCCATCACTTCTTTCTTTTTTTTTTTAAATATTTATTTATTTATTATTTATGATAGAGAGAGAGAGAGTGGCAGAGACACAGGAGGAGGGAGAAGCAGGCTCCATGCTGAGAGCCTGATATGGGACTCGATCCCGGGACTCCAGGATCACACCCTGGGCCAAAGGCAGGCGCTAAACCACTGAGCCACCCAGGGATACCCCCATCACTTCTTTCTTTTCTCTTCTTGGAGCTCTTGAAATCTTGCAATATAAAGAACCTAAGAATTAGCTTTGTATCTGTTACTGAGGAATACAGGCAACCCAGTATCTTGGCACCAGGAATGCAACATCGTTCTCCCCAACATAAAGCTACACAATCTTACTAGCAATTAGGGGAGATGTTAAAAGATCACATGATCAATAATGAATCCCCAAACAAACAATAAAAACATCCTGAGACACATGAAACTGCCTTACACATCCAGAGAACGGTCGTCCTGTGTTCCAACCAGAACAAATGGAGGTGAAGACAAGGAAAATTAGTGGGGCAAATTGAAGATTATCTACCACTCACAGAGATGAACAGATTTCCTCACTCCACTGCTCTTAAGTGACCCTTATTAAGGGCCTTTTCAACAGTTTAAAAGTAAAAAAATAGTCTTTAACATTACCATTTGTTGACAGAAATAGGAAACGCAGCTAAAGTCATCACATTACTGGATGGAGTGTTACATTAGCTACCTCCCGCCTCTCTGGGGTCACCAGGGTGCCAACTTGTTATTTTAACACATAGTAAGTAAAGGGAAAAACAAGCATTTATCCTGCCTTCCCTGTACAAATTGCATTTCAGGGTGACTTAAGTTTCTTTTTATAGAAAAACTCAGCTACTAAGTGGAAAAACAATAATTGATATTATTTTTAATTGCTATTTTGTAACTCCTATTAAAATAATAGATGGAGACCCTTGTTACTAGATGCTCAAGCCATTCAGTGGAAGGTTAACAGGAGCTTTATAATGAAATATAGTGCTGATTGACAATACGTGAGCCCCCCCAATCAACCCTAATCTCACACTAAAATGGCACAACCAGATGGCAGGGGATTTGGTGATACAGCAGGAAGAAAACAGCACCGCTCAGGAAGATCTCCTACCAAAGTAACTGAACCTGAACGCAGACCAGCCTCTGGAAGGAGCTAGTATCTGGGAGATCCAGGGAAAAGAAAGAAGTTACAAGCCCCATGAGGAAGCAGAGATACTACAGAACACATGTCTTGGGTTCTCAATAAGTAAATGACAATTATGATTCACATAAGAAAATATAACCAGCCCAGTAAATGCCAAAAGGCACTAGACAACTTTAAATATCCTTTCCTGATAAAAACTCAGAATAATTTTTGGAATTTAACTAGCATAATAAAGAAAACTCGTTGGAAACCAACGGCACACTTGATGGTAAAACCCCATAACAATCTTGGTTAAATTTGAAAAATTTGAAAGTAAGATAAGAATGACCACTATCACTGCCAATATTTAGCCTTGCCCTGGAAGTTTTAATGGATAGTATAGGCAAATAAATAAATAAATAAATAAGAATTTAAATATTGAAGAATTATTTTGACTTTATTATTATTTGTAGATGATCAACCTAGAGAACAAAGAATCAAATAAAAAAGATCCGATAAAATAACAGTGTCTAGCCAAATAGTTTTTTTTTAATTTTAATTTTTTATTTTTTTTAATTTATGATAGTCACACAGAGAGAGAGAGAGAGGCAGAGACACAGGCAGAGAGAGAAGCAGACTCCATGCACTGGGAGCCTGACGTGGGATTTGATCCCGAGTCTCCAGGATCGCGCCCTGGGCCAAAGGCAGGCGCCAAACCGCTGCGCCACCCAGGGATCCCTAGCCAAGTAGTTTTATAAGACTAAACAGCTTTATTTTGCCAAATCCAAATGAGTAGTGGAAAGAACACATATATGTATACACACACACACACACGTATGAATATGCAAGAATGTACCTCAAGAATTTATAGCAATTACACAGAATCTATACATTGTATCAACATAAGTCTTGAATAAGAGGTGACATTTTTTTTTCCCCTGTGACAAGATCCAATTTGGGGAAAACACATCCAAATAATTTTTTAATTTATCTGAAATTTTATAATCTATTACATCTTCGAATAGGTCAGGCTGTGAAAGACTTCATGAGGTTCTCATTGACCACAGTCTACAAGAGATGGTGAAGGCCGTGGGAGGCAGAAGGGTACTTTTCCTCAGCACTTAGCATGGTTTGTGTGTATGAATGTTCACAGAATAAAGATGTTCTTGATGAACAGAAGCTTCATTTAAATGCATAACAGCAAACTGCTCAGCATGGAGCCCAAGGCAAGACCTGAACTCAAGACTCTGAGATCAATACCGAAACCGAGATCAAGAGTTCATATGCTTAACAGACTGAGCCACCCAAGCATTACCGCAAACTACATTTTTAATAATAAGGAATATGAAGTAAGGCACCTTGCAGTACCAGATATTAAATGGGATGAAGCTTACAATATTAAGGTGTTTTATTCTGTAAGAATTGAGAGTTCAAAAGCAAACTGAAAGAATTACAGATGTTCAGGGGTAGTGATTCAAATGCAGCTAGATGAAAGAAGAGCATTCACGCCATGAAACGGTGGTTGAATGAATGGTCCTGGACAAAGGCTGGGCAACCAGAAAGGTCTGACAGAACTCCCTCAGGGCCTTGTCAGGCCAACACCCTCCTCCACGTTGCATCAAACGCCCCTGTATTTCTCCAGTGGATCTCATGTGGGCTGAGAGTTCCATCACTGTGGTCTGTACATTCAAAAAATATACCCATTTCATTTCTCCAGTAAGAAGACATTCAGATTTACAGTATACTGACTGTAAGCAGCCAGAGCAAACCGTAAGAAAACGGAAAATAAGAAAAATGTGTTCACCAACAGGGATCTTAGGGAGTTAGTTATGCAGATAGCAACCACAGAAACCCAGAAACACAACACGTTTTGAGGCAGCCCACTGGGCTCCTTTAGCCAAAGGCCCTACCACTGAAAAATGTTATTTATTCAATTAGAATAATGGTGTGCTTATATTTATACAAAGCTTAGGCATTAGAGGTGCTGCTTACCTAAAAAATAAAGATGGTTTAGTGACCTTATATGGCCAGTTGGCCATTCTGAATGGAAACCAGGATCCCTTCAATGATTTCTTTTTTTTTTTTTTTCCTTCAATGATTTCAAAACAGAGTTACCTCCACTAGGACAGGAGGGAATCTGTCATGTTCCTTTGTTTGGCCACATAACAGTAAGAATATCTGCGCAGGCAGCATGTTGCCATTCTGATATAATCAGGCTTGAAATAATGAACACCAAACCATGCATATATACCAAATACAGAACTTTTGCAAGGAGTTCCTTCCTGCTGAAGAACGAGTTAGTGAAAGAAGTAATTAGATCCATGGCAAAAGCTCATCTTGTCCAAGAAGCCAGAGTAAGCCTCATTCAGAAAGAATATCAAGAACATTGCCACGCCAAGGAAGGGGCTTGTACATACTCACAGGAAAAAGAAGCCTAGCTCTTCTGGATGCCTCAAATAGTTACGGAATAAAATAGTCTCTTCATTAAAATGGCTTTGTCTCACGGTGAGTGTTTTATCTTTTCAACATTAACATCCAATTTTCTGTGTCACCCAGTGTTTTGGTTGATAAGGACTGTAAAGATGTTTCACATATGTATAAAATGTTTTCTCGTCATTAAAGTTGCATTAAATGCAGTGGTCACATGGAAAAAATTAGGTCACATGGAAAAAGATTTCTCAGTAATGAATAGAGAGTGAGTGGTTGCTCTGCAAGTCAGGTTGTCAGCCTATTTTTTTATAGACCCAGAATTAATTTGGGGTTAAAAACAGAATTACAGATTTTCAGCATATGATAATGGCAACAGTTCAGCAGAGAGAAGATGGCTTGTCTACCACATGGTTATCACGAAACCTGACTTACCAGTGAGAAAAGCTGAAGTCAGTTCCATGTGGACATTGGCCATTCCCCGGGCAGTACAACCTCTACACACCCACTGCAGGATTCTTGCCACTTGCATCTGGGGGTAAGACCTAGGCCCTGCCGAGTATATTTATACTCTAAGAATTTAAATCTGAGGCTTGGGAGTGCGGCAGGGAAGCAGCAGGCTACCAGGCCCATTCCGGCTCGAGATGTGCAGGTTTGCAGTGCACAAGCTGTGCCAGCAGCAGTGGAGAGGGCGTCCTGGCATGTGTAATAGTAGATGACAGTGCCTGTCTGTGCCCAAGCAACGGCTGCAGGGACATGTCTGCCAGGCCCAGTGGGTAACCCTGGGGGACCTGTGGTAAGGCCCAGGTGCACTGAACAAGCTTCTCCCTATGTCCCTATGCTCCTCTTTCTCTAAAATAAATAAATAAATCATCAAAACAAAACAAAACAAAACTCAAACTCTGGCATAGCAAACATTACACACTAACAAAGTAAAAAGGTAGGACAATCAGGAGAGGGATATGTGAAATGTATGAGACACAGTGTAATATTTTCTAAGTGTAAAGTGCTTAAATATCGGTGACCAAAAAAAAAAAAAAAAAATTCCCACCAATATCCCAACAGAAAAATAGGCAATGGACATTAAACAATTCACATAAGTACAAACAGAAAAATATGAAAAGGGTTCTTACTCTCTCCAGTTATGATAAATGAAAAAACAATGGCATACTAACTTTTGCACATCGAATATGTAAATAATATATAAATGAAGAGAATGATAGTGAGTGTTGTTAACAAGAGTAGGAGGAAATGTGGACAGCTGAGTGCTACTGTGGAAGAGTCAACAGGTTAGCATATGTTAAGTGATGGTGTATGAAAAATGTGACTTGCTATATTGTCTGACCCAGCCAGGCTACCTCAAGATATTTATCTTAAGATGAATAAATTTAGCCAAGTCAGCAGAAATCTGGGTTTTTTTTGTTTGTTTGCCTGTGTTAAGCAGGCTCCATGCCCAGCACAGAGCCTGATACAGGGCTTGAACTCACGACCCTGAGATCAAGACCTGAGCTGAGATCAAGAGTTGGATGCTCAACCAACTGAGCCATCCAGATGCCCCACAAAGATCTGGTTTTTAAATGTGTAAATGTTTATCACAGCATTATTTTCATTAATAAAATTTGGAATTATCTGTACTCCCGTATCTGGTGGACAGGTTTGGTTCATTTGCTGTGGTAAACTCGCAGGACGGGATACTCTGCTGCTCTTCAGCAGTTATGGTTATGCACATCTATATTTAGACATGTGAAATACCTATAATACACTGAGTGAAGAACTTTTCTCAACACCCACATGCCCATAAAAATAAGACCATGAAAGAGCATTCTAAAAAGCAGTAGCTAGAGTAAGAGCCCACACCATGCTTTTTTTTAAAACATTTTTAAAATTCATATTCAATTTGCCAACATATAGTATAACACGTAGTGCTCATCCCATCAAATGCCCTCCTCAGTGTCAGTCACACCGTCCTTCTCACCTGGCTTTAGCATCGGCGGGGGCTCAGCAGGCTGTACTCACGACTCCTGTCCTCTATCTTCCTGCTCTGTTTATATCCTCTCTTCTCCTGATGGTCTGAAGGTTTCAAGGAAATAAACACTTTAACATTTTCAGGACTCCTGAATCCCAAGCATCAGACCCTGGGAAAAACTAAGTTCCTCTCTGGGAATCTAAGTGACCCCAGGAAGCTGCAGACAACCACACTCTGTAGATGGACTGGGACTTGTACACATTTGCTATCTCTTCCCCCACAGCCATCCGGACAGAACTCAGTCCTTTCTCCTCTATATCCGCTATTACTTTGTGCTGCTAGTTGATAACATTCCCTCTACATTAGGGTTAGTGAGACAGCATGAAGAGCTACTCCCATAAACAAAAGAGTATGGGTTTTACAGAGTACTTGCTTCAAATTCCAGTCTATCTTGGAAGAGCTGTGTGGCCTCCGGTCACATCCACTTTGGTGGCAGCACAGATGGCCAAACTCCGGTGGAAGACCCAGGTAGGCAAACTCCAACCTTGGGTCACAGGGCCGAGTGCGCCCCATCCTTGGGAGGACCCAGCCAGGCCGCTTGAAGACATAAAGTGCTGAGAAGTTGATTTGGACTCTTGTACTGTCAATACCATTGCATCACCAGTAATTTAAAGGGATTTTTTACTTTCTGAAATAGCACAGAACATATATATGCTTCCTTTAAAATGGATACCTGCTAGAAATTTTTATTACAAATTTCTAAACTTTCCTTGTTGCCATAATGGTTGTTCTCCTCCTTTGCTGATGCCCTGAGGACAGTTCTGTCCGTAGTTGGGTAATTAGCTCATATTTGAGCTGTTTAGTTAACATTTACACCACAATCACTATAGCAGGGTCCTGGATAAAAGAAGGTCTCCTGCCTCAGGGGCACAATGCACCAGAAATAAATGTAGTTTAATGTGAATAGGGTTATATCTCCTCAGGCTCCCTGGGATGGCCCCAACACACACCTGGTTGAACTGGTATATTTATCAAAAGCCTCCCATCTCACTCTGGAGTGTCATGGTTTGGATGGACTCCACGTTCACCCTAAAGGCCACCTTAGTGAGTTGTGGGTTTAAAGTCCCGTGTCTCAGGACACCCTTCAGTTCTGGAAAAATGAGGACAAGTTGGTCACCGGTGATACAGCAGTGACCAAGACCACCTGGGTGCAAGAGCCCCCTAGGTCCTTATGCTAGGTCTAGCCACCTTTGCTCCCAGCAGCTCTCTTGGGAGGGTGTGCTGTCTTTCCCACCCAGCCCTCAACCAGGATTACCCTTATCCATCAGAAGGCTACCAACAGTGCCGAGTCTCAAAGAGGCAGGGCTAGAGTCTGCTCTCCTTTTGCCAGCACATGTGGCCTCTGTGAAAGTTACAGACCCTGTGAAGGGCAGGCTAGGTAAGCCAGGACAACATTCTTTCTATTCTCTGACCTCAGGGCAATGGGAACCCACCCACTTGATGTGTACCCACTGTGAGGAGGTAAGCAGTGATCCTTCTGGATACAAAATTATGTCCTGGGGAGGCCCTCTCTTTTGTCCACTAGGTAAAGAAGGAGCCATTTCCTTTTTCAAAATGAATGAATGAACCAATATATAAATAAATACTTTATTGTATTTAAACTGATGCCATACTATATGTAAAATTGTGCCTTATATTTTTTTCTATTTTGTGTCTGTCTCTGGAGCTCCCACTTTAAATGTGAGTTCCTGGAGTGCAGAGTGCCTTGTTCACTGTTGTGTCAAAGCCCTCCTGGTTTGCCCAGAGGCAAGCAGTTTCCCAGGACACAAAACTAGAATGGTCCCAGGCGAACCTGGACATTTGTCACCTCAGCTGTATCCCCAGTCTAACAGCAGCACTGAGCCTGCAGCAGGCGTTCAATAAACAACAGTCGTGTAACTATAATCAGATCAACACTTACTTTGCAAGTTTGTTTTCAGAATTAAAAGAGGGAGAAAATGTGCGAAAAGGTGCCAAAATGTGCAGCAGGACCTTGATAACATATGGGTGTCAGCTCACAGGGTGAGTTGAAGCCTCTCTCCTGCTGGGCTCTCGGTCTGTCCTGGGAGGAGGCAGGATGCTGTGGTTGACCACATGTGCCAGCTCATCTCCTGGCCAAGCAGTACTACTTTCTTCTCCATGGTACCCTCCTTCCACCCTGTTTTCCTGGGGCTGGAACTCTAGGCACTGCATCCACCAGACTCCTGCCAGCAGGATTCTAAGTTAAATTTTGCCAATGAAAGGTACTTGCATGAGATCTAGAAATCAAAAGAGAAACAGGGGGGACGTGTGAAGCACCCCCTCGGCCAGGATCTGTCTGGAAGTCCCCTGCATCTGTGCTGGAGGCAGCCATGAACGACCTTGCTCTGTCCTCAGAGTCACATCCCTGACCCTTCTTGCCTACCCTCACCTCCCCTGACTCATCTCTCCAACCCCCCTCTTCCATTTTTAAGGAGCCTGTGATTGTACTGAGCCTCCCTGGATAATTCAGGATAATTTCCATAACTCAAGTCTTCGACTTGAATCATATCTTCCAGGTTTGTTTTGCCATGAAAGGTAACATGCTCACAGGTTCCAGGGGTTGGGATGGGGACATCTTTGAGGGGCCGTTATTCTGTTAACCATGGCAGCCAAATACAGATTGACCTTTTTTTTCTTCCCAAAAGCATTGACTATGGTTTATTCAAAGCCTTCATACTCGGTACAGAAATAAATAGGATTATCTGGGAAAATTCTCTCATGGTGTTCAGCACCATAATAACCTGAGGGCTACTGGAAAAGATGATTCTTAGGAAAAGATAATTTAAAAAAAGCAGATATATAGAAAGAGGAAAAATTTTAAACTAAAGTTAAGCAATGCACAAATGCATACACACACATTTTAATTTATTAACTAAAATGCTATTCATTAAAATACTTCCCGTTCAAATGTTTTTAGACTTGCTACCTTCTGGTAATGGTATTTTGGGCTTTAGTGGGTTCCCAAAGATTAGGATCCAAACACACTATGCCAAAAAAATGAGAAATAAGATGAAAACAAAATTGGGCTATATATATACATATATATATATATATATGATTTTGTTTATTCATGAGAGACAGAGACAGAGAGACAGAGACAGAGAGGGGCAGAGACACAGGCAGAGGGAGAAGCAGGCTCCATGCAGGGAGCCCCCCAGGGAGCCCCGCCCCGTGGGACTCGATCCCAGGTCTGCAGGAACATGCCCTGGGCTGAAGGCAGCGCTAAACTGCTGAGCCACCAAGGCTGCCCTGGGCTATATTCTAAGTCAAAAGGAAGTCCAAAATTATGCACATTATGTTAAATCTTGGGGTCCTGGGTGTTGAGTTGGTTAAGGGTCCGATTCAGGTTTTGGCTCAGGTCATGACCTCAGGGTTGTGGGATCGAGCCCCTCATCTGGCCCTGTGCTCAGTGCGGAGCCCGCTGGAGGTTCTTTCTCCCTCACCTTCTGACCCTCCCCCACCCTCATGAGCTGGCTCTCTAAGTCAATCAATCAATCAATCAATCAAATCTCTTTAAAAAATCATATACATTTGGCTTACTGTGTCATTTTGCCAAGCTGCCCTCTTGCTTAAATTTTCTCTGCTATTCCAACCACATATTCCCTTCTCCCATTCCTTAAGTTATGCTCATTGATTTCTCAAAGGACCTTCCTTCTTGTATGGTTTCCTTCGTTCTGCGCACCAGCATGCCTTTCTCTTAATTTCCTCTGAGGAGCCATTCTACTACTTCAGTGCCCCCCCAAAAAAGCTGAGATGTTCTCCAAGTTCAAAGTTGCATCATGGGCATAATTCCTTTTGTAGTGTAACTATGTAATCAGATTGCTTCTTTAACAATACTGATCAGATTTCAGTTTTTTGCATAAACAGATTGCAACGCTGTATTTTCCTATACTTGTTAAAGGCAGAAATTAAAATATCTATTATTTTTTAACTAGAATGCCAAAATCATCTGGCTTACCCATTAATATCTAGGACATACTTTATTCCTGGCAGCTACAAAATCCATTTCCCTAATGCCAAGGCTCAACCTTGATGTCACCTTTGAGTTCTTTTTAACCCCTCATATTCAATCACCGAATACTGAAGAGTTCAAGAAAATATTTTTATTTTTATTTTTATTTTTTTTTAATTTTTATTTATTTATGATAGTCACAGAGAGAGAAAGAGAGAGAGAGGCAGAGACATAGGCAGAGGGAGAAGCAGGCTCCATGCACCGGAAGCCCGATGTGGGATTCGATCCCGGGTCTCCAGGATCGCGCCCTGGGCCAAAGGCAGGCGCCAAACCGCTGCGCCACCCAGGGATCCCAAGAAAATATTTTTAAAAGCAACCTCTCCACTGTCAACTCTCACTAGGTTGGTCCTCAAAGCATCCAATGTGGGACCACAGATTCACCTGCTCCTAACTCATCCTACAAATGCCTGTGAGTCCATGTTCCTAACAATGACTTTCTGCATAATGGTGCTTTACTATCTCACTTCATCCTTCCAACTACAAACACCATGAGTTAAGGGCTATTGGATGGTTTCTATATGTCTGATATGTCTCTAAAACTTTACATGTTTCATTCATTAAACCTTTCTAAAATCCTAGAGAATGAGAATTGTTACTATCCTCACATTACAGTTGAGAAAACTGAGGCACACAGTGATTAAGCAACTTCTCCAATGTTCCCCACACCTTCTAGGTGAACAAAACCATTTGAACCAAGATATTTGACTACAAAACCTACACTCTTCATCTTCATAGCTCACTGCCACACATGGGAGTCAGATTTATTCTCCACTCAATAGACAATGAAATGATCGTTTAGCTGTTAGGAAACCTGCCTAAAGTTTCATGTGTAAGAGCCATCATAGCATACTATCTTTCTTCTATAATACTCCTCAGACTAGAAATTTTCATTGGAAAAATTATTTCCTATGCAATGTTCCCCAAAGTGCATCTTTCCCTTACTACAGACATTATGGAAAATGTAGATATTGTAGATAAACTGGATTGGGAAACGTTATACACTTTATTCCCCTTTTGGAAATATAAATCATTCAATGCATCATATTAAAAGCTCAGACAAGTCCAACAGTAAAAAAGCCTATAAAACCTAGTTTGACCCAGTTTCTCAAACTAGGAGGGACGATGAAATTACATTTTTATGTCTCCTCTATTACCATATGTCATAGAACGTACTTTGGAAAGTGCTATGCACTAGACTCAAATCTAAACACCTTGGCTTTCATTTGTAAGTCACAGTCTACTTCCTTCTTCACCTGTCCAAGGTCACATCTCATTTGAAACCAAATCAATACAGTTCAATATATCAACAAGTTAAAGAAGAAATATCATGGGATTGTACTGACTTACATGGAAAAAGCATCTGACAAAATTCAACATCCACCCACAATAAAAACCTTTAGCAAGTTAGGGGATAAAAGGGAATCACCTCAACATAATAATAAACATCTGTTAAAAATCTGTAGCCAAAGGACTGAATGCTTTCCCCTAAAATTTAGGAAAATAAAAGAAAGTCTGCTTTCCACACTGCTATGCAACATAATATTAGATGTTCTAGCCATTGTAATATATGGCAAGATAAAGAAGAAAAGATATACAGATTAGAAAAGAAGAAATAAAACCTTACTAACTGCAGATGACAGGATTGTCTATATAGCAAACCCAAGAAATCTACAAAATTTTCTAGAATAAGTGAGTTCAACAAGTTTGCAGCAAACAAAATCAACACTTAAAAACTAACAGCACTGGGATCCCTGGGTGGCGCAGCGGTTTGGCGCCTGCCTTTGGCCCAGGGCACGATCCTGGAGACCCGGGATCGAATCCCACGTCGGGCTCCCGGTGCATGGAGCCTGCTTCTCCCTCTGCCTGTGTCTCTGCCTCTCTCTTTGTGTGTCTCTCATGAATGAATAAATAAAATCTTTAAAAAAAAAAAAAAAACAATAAAAGAGGAAAACCAAAATTTAAAACATAATACCATTTAAAATCAGTCTAAATAAAATAAAGGACCTGGGTATCTGGTGTATCCATACCACGGAACATTACTCAGCAACAAAAAGGATCAAATTATTGATACACAAAAATAACTGGATGGATCTCCAGGGAATCATGCTGAGTTTAAAAAATAAATAAATAAATAAATAAATAAATAAATAAATAAATAAATAAATAAATAAATAAATTCCAATCCCAAAAGTTACATAATGAATGTATTTATTTACATAATATTCTTGAAATGACAAAATTTAAGAAATTCAGAAACTTTAGAACAGGTTAGAGTTTGCCAGGGGTTAAAAAATAGAAAGCAATGTGGGAGAGAAATGTCTCTGTAGGTTTTAACGGGCAATAGGAAGGATCCTCCTCATGTTCGAACTGCATAGTATCTTGACTGTCATGGTACATATGAAAACCTACATAGATGATAAAAGTGTATAGAACTTAATGCAATATTTTTGTATTATTCTATGCATCCTATGCAGCTTAATACAATATAATAATACATATGTGCACCCTCATACCAGTGAGTACACGTAAAACTAGGAAAAGCTGGGCAGCCCGGCGGCTCAGCAGTTTAGCACCACCTTCAGCCCAGGGCCTCATCCCGGAGATCCAGGATCAAGTCCCACGTCAGGCTCCCTGCATGGAGCCTGCTTCTCCCTCCTAGGTCTTTGCCTCTCTCTCTCTCTCTCTCTCTGTGCCTCTCATGAATAAATAAATAAAATCTTAAAAAAAAAAAAAAAAACTAGGAAAAGCTGAATAATGTAGTAGGTTATATCAATGTTGATATCCTGGTTGTGATATTGTCCTATACTGTGTAAGATGTTACCTTTAGAAAAAACTGAGTAAAGGAAACATGAAATCTCTGTGTTATTTCTTATGATTGCATGTGAATCTAACTATCTCAATAAAAATATCAATTAAAAAGAAGAGAGAAGGGTGCTGGGTGGCTCGGTTGGTTAAGCATCCAACTCTTGATTTCAGCTCAGGCCATGATCTCAAGGTCATGGAATTGAGCCCCATGTCAGGCCATGGGTCTGAGATACTCTCTCTCCCTCTCTCTTTGCCCCTTTTACTGCAAGCTGGCGCTCTTTCTCACAAATAAATCTTAAAAAGAGAGAGAGAAGGCAACAATGTATCATAACTTTCTCAGTGCTTAGGTGCTGCTTTGCCAGGAATCTCCTGCCTGCCAGGTGTCAGAATGGGGGACTCGCTCACCTTCTGGGCACCGTCAAGAAGGGTGTGCCACTGGGCTTTGGGGTTACAATTCCTGCAGTGCCCATTATTCTGCCATGGAAAAGACACTGTGGTATAAGTAGCAGAGCATTTATGAAACATTGCCATTCCCTCTTCTCCCCAACTTTAAGGAAAGCTGGGGAATTGCCCAGGCTGCATCCAGGAGGTTAGGGTGTGAGGTTTGACTTAAGTCTTGCTCAATCTCATGCCACAGATATACTAATCTTCACAAAGTGACACCTGCTACATACTGGAGGTGTCCTGCTTCTTGAACCAAATTTAAAACACACGTAACTAACAATCATTGCAAAATTCTGCTTTTTCAGGTAGAGGACAACACACTCAAATGTATATGTTTGCTTTTTCCTTCTTGTGAACAATTTTTGGAGACATGCAAATATAAAACTACTCTGATTCATTGTTGGCCCCATTAATCAGAAAGGATCCCAGAAATAATTTCCTGCATGAATTTCTTCCGATACGTGTAGTCTAAGAATTCTTTCCTCTCCTGCTGTGTTAGCATTGCTGCTGATTCTGTTCAGGGAGTCCTCCTACTCCAGTCTGACACCTCTCACACCACCATTCTTTACGCTGGGGGTGTTCTGTTAACAACGTGTACTGTGCACAACCAATGCGACGAGGTATTACTTTGTAATACTTTATCTGTCCAGAATTTAAAGTTGTAGATTTTGAGACTGTGACTTATCAATTCATTCTACAAATACTTGATGAAATATTATGCAGTTACTAAAACAATATTAACAGTGGATTACAACATAAAAGTGTAAATATATACATAGAAAGACCAGGAAGAAATATATGGCATTGTCTTCAGGTGGAAGAACATGAGTGGTATTTTTTCTCTATAACAAGTATGCTTTCATTTGATAAAAGAGAAATTAAAAAAAATGCGTCTGACATTTTTCCTGCTACTAGAGAATTACTTTCTCAGAGGGATTAAATAAATGAAAATGATACCAAGATGGTACTCTATGGGGTTGGCCCTTAATTGCCTTATAAAGGCAATCTTTATATTTCTATCCATGAATCTCTTTATTTTACAAATTCCATGTAAAAATAAGTATTATTTTTATGATCAGACGAGAAAGTTTTAAATTAAAAAGGAAATGAATAATTATTTATTATATGGGTTCGTAAATGTTGTGGTCAAATCTTGTAGAGCCCACTGTGCAGCACAATCCATGAAAATACAAACTCTGCCCTAAGTAATGATTGACCTGATCAGTTTCTGAAGGAAGGTAGGTGAGCATTAAAAGTATGTGAATGTGCTTGACTCTCAGCAAGATAGTCATTGCTAAAGTCAATTTCAGAGAGATTACAATGTGTGTGATTCAAAGCAGTTCATTTAGACCATGTGACTCTGAACACAGGTCCCACACCAAGCAGACATTCTAACTTGAGTTTGTGTTTTGCAAATGGCATAGAGGACCTTCACAATTTGTTCACAGTGGATCCTTCTGAGTCCCCAAAGTATATACTCCAGAAATATGCATAGCAGAGAATTTCAAGTTGTTCTCAAACCATTCTCTTTTAACCTCTGTGATTTCACATTAAAGTCCCTCTGGTCCTGGGGAACTCCTGCTTATAACCCTGAGAGAAGAGAGACAGAGGGGCTGGAGACGGGCAGCTGTCAGCCACCATGCAGGAACTGTCATACAGCTGCAGGAGAATTCAGGGAGGCTGGGAGAAGGTAGGTAGGCCATAGCCTACCAGCCTCTCCTACAACATCTATGAGGAGACAGGCTTCCCCTATACTCTCAGGGTGGGTGGGATAGAGGGAAGGGTGAGGCAATGCCCCAAGAAAGGAATTTGGAAGGAGCTAACTACATAAGCATTTAGTCTTTGACCCACTAACTATACTTCTAGAAACCGGCTCTGAATATATACCTCTGCAAGTACAAATCAACACAGGAACAGGTTTTGAATAATTGTGGCATTATTTGTAACAGCAAAACACTGAATAAGGTCAGGAGAAACTGACTGAATGAATTATGGTACATCCATATAACAGATTATGATGGAGCCTGACACAAGGCTCCATCCCGGGACCTCGAGATCATGACCTGAGCTGAAGTCAGATGCTTACCTGACTGAGCCACCCAGGCACACCCAGGATATATTTTAAATGAAAAAAAGTACAAAAGAGTATGTACAACATGCTGTCCTTTCTGTTAAGAAAGAAGGGGTAATTTAAATATATGTAGGTTTATAAACATAAACCTGTACATACATAAACGTGTACATACATTTCCTTTTTTTTGCAGAGAGAAACACAGAAAAAATAAATCGTAAACCAATGACAGTATTTATATGTAGGGTTGGTAAGCAGCAGATGGGGGTGTATGGATAGGAAGGAGACTTCTCTGAATTTACCTACTTATATCATCTTGACTTTTGAATTATGTGTATTTTTACATATTCAAAAGAAATCATTACATGAAAAGGTAAAATAATAAAACTAAAACTACTAGATATGAAAAAACTGACCTGAGTTACAGTAAATATATAACCTGACTGTAAACTTTGGTACTAGGGCTATTATTATAAACCCCACAATAATTGCAAAAAAAAAATCAAACTTAGTTGTAAAGCAGATCCAACTTGCTGTTGGAGGTAGCACTTGAGTGATTCTGAAACTTTGTTCACATTATAGGACAGAGGAAATAAGGAGATCTATTTACCCGATGTGGTAGGGAACCAGAGTTCTCACTATGGGGAAGAGAAACACATGAGAAGGAATCAGGAAAGAACTCTGTGTTCCTAAGCCAATAGGAAAGTTATCAGCGTAAACTCATGAACTTAAAACACATGTGTCCTGGCTCTGTCCCCTGAGAGGGGGACAACAGTGATGTTGTCCTGGAAGCAGTGATGGGCCAACAGCTCTGTGCAAAGCTCCCCACCCCCAGGACTTGCTTTCTAGATCTCATTCACTGTAAAGACACCAGGGCTCCTAATTAGTCCCGGGTTGGGAAACACAAGGCCACACTCTCATCCTCTCTGGGCACAGACAGAGCCAAGTCCCTGCACAAACCACAACAATCACCAAACCCCTCTTCCAGGCAGCCCAAGAGAGCTGCTTCCACACCAAGTAGAGCTTCAGCTTCTCTCCACTTCCCTCCTCCTGTCATCAAGTCCCCAGCACCCAACACAGATATCTCCCCATCTCATAACACGAGTTAAGTTCCTACAGCCAGGCCATGTTAGCATCTCTTGCTGCAGCACCCTGCTGGTCATCATGCTGTGTGGTCTCTGTGGCTGCACGCAGCAGGAAGGCTGAGCCTGTTCACTACAGGCTGCGCTTCTCTCTTGTATGAGGACTGTCAACACCTCCCATCCACCCACAAGGTAAGGCACATATAAGTATATGCCAACGACGGAGCTGGAACACATTGCTAGAACCTTTTTTTCATAATTCTGCGACACACAGCCAGAATGGCACTTCAGGAACTTGCTCTACCCTATGCCTCATCTGGCTTTGCTGGTCCCTGGAAACAATTGTTCTCAAATCTTTTGGCTGGTCTTCTTAAGCTATATCCCTAAATAACATGCCTCTCTGTTACGTCTTGATTTACCTGTTTGAAGCATTATTTCTTACCTTACTGCAGCAATATTATCTCTCTTGTACATGTGAAGAAAAAATTTATTCAAATTCACAGGAAAACAAAATGATAATTGCTTGATTTTTATGAAATGCTAAAGCATTTTCTCATAAACCTGTTTGACCCTCATCTGACACTCTTGGGAAATGTAACTTTACTTTGTTCACAAGATATTTGATTAATAATTCAGTTGATGAAGAGGTTTCCCTTCACACACATCCATATTCACTTTCACCTCCTATCTTCCCGACTTACGAGTTTTAAAAACTGATCACAGTACTGCATCATTATGACTAGCAAATACTGATCATTGCTTTCATGAATGATTTCTTTTGCCAAGTGCCAACCTACCCCTCTCTCAAATGTGGAAAACCCCATTTTCTGGGCTACGGTGTCTTCTCTATGAAGCACCAAGTTCCTGACTCCCCCTGAGCATATCCCAACGTGCTTTTGAGGTCAAGTTCAAAAGCAGGGATGGGAGGAGCCTCTGCTGATGACCAGGGACCATCGTGGTCTGGTTGAAATGCTCATCTCACCCTCTCATCTGTGTTGAGTGGATTAGTTGAGGAGGAGCTGGGGTTAGACGATCCAGCCTCACTGTTTAAAGTAAACCTGGCATTGGACAGAACATTAATTCCTTCCCTCTTCCCTCCTTTTTATTGCTGGATAAAAGAAAAGGGTTTACACCATTTTTATGTGAGCTATGTGGATACAGTTTTATCTTTATTTTGGAGAGCTCAAAATATATTAGCATCATTATATATTTGATTATATAACCAGATACTCAGATACCATTTAATGACCCACAGGATGAGGTCAGGTTAGTTTTCTGAATCTAATGTTCTGAGGTCCTTGAAGAGGAAGTGAGGGTAGACAGTGAAGAAGGGCCCATTCCTGAGGGTGTTCTGGGAGCTAGCCATTACAAAACACACTCAGTAATGCTGCAATTTTGACAAGGTCAGCGGAGAGGAGAGCACACAATTATTTGCCTCCTGAAGATGTGGAAACATTTTAGAATTGGAGACAGATATGAACCTCTAGTAGCATATTTTATTCCTTTTCCAACTCAATCTTTTTCTGTTCATTATTTCTCCATTCTCATAACTCTCCATAAAAATCTATGGACAGGATGACCCCCAAAATTCTCCAAATTACATTTAGCAATTCTCTGCAGTCTGCTCATCATGCTGTGACTGCTTGTCAGTGACTGAGGTTGTAGGATTCCTGCCTTGTCAGCTTGAGCAAACCACAGGTTATGGGGATGGGATGGATGTGGAGGAAACATTAATGCCTCTGGAAGAGGCCGCTACTTAGCTTTAAAAGGATGTGAGAAATCAGGTCTCGAGAGAGGCTGATGGATAGTGGGAAGGAACAGTCGGAATGAGACCCCGGTTTACAAGTAGACCCAGGTCTTCCCATTACAGGCAGTAAGTCTGTAGGAGGTGATTTGACATCTTGGGGAAAGTACACAAAAGAAAAAGAGGTGAAGAAATGTTTATAGCAACACTAAACCAAATGTGACACCAAACCAAAACATAAACCCCAAATTCTAAAGGGTCCTTGAAAGTTCAGAAGGCAGATCTTAAGGTGGGTTCAAATTCTCAGAAATGAGAACCAGCTCATAATTGAGTGGAAGTAAAAGTGAAACCCTTGTCACAAGTATTTTCAACTTAGCTACCATGCTAGAATGGCATCTGGAGGAGAAATATTTCTTCTCTTCTACAAAGTACTAACAAAGTATGCTAAAAAAAAAGATCTGGAGACTAAATAATAAACATTTAGCAGTCCTAAAATGCTAGAATAATAATATTAAGGCTCCATGATAAGACACACACCCATACACACACACACACAAACTCATACTGAATTCAACTATATGAAACGTCTCACCCAATAAATCAGGCAAAAAGAAGGAAATTAGTGACTGTTGTCTGAGTACTTGAGATCTACAGCTCTCTGAATATGGAATAGAAACAGATTAGCAGTCATTTTCTTTTCAATTTAATAACCACATTAACTTGATCTGTGCTTTTATCAGCTCTTAAGCAGAGGGGAGACAGATCTTTAACTTTCATTGGGCCATAGAACGATAATGCACAATTCAGACTTCTCAGAGAGTGAGGTAGTGATTGAATGTCTGGCGTCCAACTGTAAAACTAGTTTGAAGATCCCTATATAATCAGAAATATCCTACTTGTGAGAGCCACTGGACATTTAGTCTAGAGTGGATGCCATGGCCCAGGGCAAGGTGATGGGGTCCACGTAAGGGCATTTGCAGGTGAGGGCAGCCCTGCATACAGCTCTGCAGCCTGAGTCATGTGGAGGAGCTTCTGCACAACAGCATGGTCCAGCCCAGCTCAATATATTAGAGCCCAAGCAATGATGGACCATGAAAAGTGGTAAGTGATCAATCTGAAGGTATATGTTGCTTGGTATCAATCCTTTTGTCTCTAGTCTCTTCTCTAAACTCTGATATATATAGCTCTATATACCCATGATATGTGTGTGTGTGTGTGTATTTTGTGTGAGGGAGGGGTCCACTTTCTCCTACTCTAGAGGATACTGGGGTTTCAAATCCACATAATTCCAAGTCCATCTAGACCAAACCTCTTTCTTATCTATTCTTCTCCTTTGAAATTCAGGCACTTTTATACCTCCTGTGGTTTTGTCTAAATATAAGTTCAAATAGTACTACTTTTCTAAATTCAGAAATAACCCAAATGCAATAGTGAGCTGAGCTAGTCTTAAAATGCCCACTGAAGTCAATATTAACTCTACAGTAAGTGACATTTTCAGCATTAGAGACGTAGGGGCAGGTGAACCACCTCATCCATTGGATCCTAAGAGCACATAGCTATTATATTTGCCATGCCAACTAGCAATTAATGTGTGTTCATGTTCGTCTCTGCTCTGAGGGGTTGAGCTGTAGGCTGCTTAACCAGGAGCTCAGTGTCTCACAGCTTGGTGGCCAGGCCCAGAACACAGTAAGTGTTCAACAAATGTGTGTTATGTGTGTTGTGCTGATACATGGCTAAGCCTGGGAAAAAGCACCGCAGCCTGGCACGTGGCAATTTTTTTTTTCTGAGATTTGAAACAATGATGCTCAGATTCCAGTTATGCTTAAATAACAATGAAATCTAAGCAGTTCCTTCTAAGTTATGACAGTAGATTAAAGGCTTAAAAATTTATTTTTTTTCTACTAAGAAAATTTTGGCAGTGGGAGCCTTTTTTTTTTTTTCAGAAACATACAATTTCCATCTTTCTTATTCTATCAAATTATTTCTAAATTTGTTTCCAATTCGTGCATTAAATAATGCTTTTCTCCTATGCTATTCATATGAGACTAGAGCTTAAATTGAACAGTATATCAAAGACTTGCAAACCATATGAATATATGGTTCATTCTGTGTGTTTGTTAACATGTGAACTTGAGACCCATCACACAACATTATTCACCTTGAAAGGTAAACTAAAAGAATTGGTTGTACAGAATCAATGAAATAAAAAGCTCCAAGTGACTACGTTTGTAGTTTACAAATCAAAAGGAGAAGAAAACTTCCACTCTTGGTGCATATATCAAATCTCACCCAAAAACCCTGGTCAGCTCCTGTGGACAAGGGTACATGATGAGCAAAGTTTGGGTCATGCCTGCTTTAGCCACTAGAACCAATATGATTTCAATAAATGGTGACAGAAAAACTGGATATCCACATGTAAAAGAATTAAGTTGCACTCCTTCTTTATACTGCTCACAAAAATTAACTCAAAATGAATTAAGGACTTCAATGTAAGACCTGAAACCATAAAGCTCCTAGAAGAAAACATAGGGAAAAAACTCCTTGACTTTGGTCCTGGCAATTTTTTGGAAATGATGCCACAAGCACAAGTAACAAAAGCAAATTTCAATAAGTGACCATGACTACATCACAGTAAAAAGCTTCTGCGCAGCAAAATAAATAATGAACAAGATGAAAACACACCTTACCTAGTAGGAGAAAATATTTGCAAACATATACCTGTCTATTTCCAGGACATCCAAGGAACTCACACAACTCAATAGCAAAAAAAAATTCGAATTAAAAACTAAGCAGAGGGGGATCCTTGGGTGGCTCAGTGGTTTGGCGCCTGCCTTTGGCCCAGGGTGTGACCCTGGAGTCCTGGGATCAAGCCCCGCATCGGGCTCCCTGCATGAAGCCTGCTTCTCCCTCTGTCTGTGTCTCTGCCTCTCTCTGTGTCTCTCTTGAATAAATAAATAAAATCTTAAAAAAAAAAAAAAAAAACTAAGCAAAGGACATGAGTAGATATTTTCCTAAAGAAGACAGACAGGCAATGCATGAAAATGTGCTCAACATCAGTCATTACCAGGAAAATGCAAATGAAAACCACAATGAGATCACCTCATACCTCACAGAATAGCTATTACCAAAAAGACAAGTGATAGCAAGTGCTGGTGAGGTTGGAGAGAAAAGAGGGCCCTGGTATATTACTGGTGATAAACTGGTACAGCCACAGTGGAAAATACTACGGAGGTTCTCAAAAAAATTAAGAATAGAACTACCATATGATCCCACAATTCCACTTCCAGATATATATCCAAAAATAAAACCACTATCTTGAAGAGATATCTGCACTGCAGCATTATTATACATAGCCCAGATATGGAAACCAACTAAATGTTCATTGATGGATGAATGGATAAAGACAATGTGTGCATATGTTATGTTTATCATAACATATATAAATATATTAATCCCCCACACAATGGAGTATTATTCAGTCTTAAAAAGAAAAGAAATCCTGCAGCATGAAACAACATGGATGAGCGTGAGGGCATTATTGAGAGTAAAATAAGCCAGTCATAGAACAAACACTTAAACACGTAGAGTCAGAAAGTGGAATGGTGGCTGCCAGGGGCTCAGGAAAAAGGGAAATGGGGAATCGCTGTTTAATGGGTATGAAGTTTGAAGATGAAATAGCTCCAAGGATCTGCTGTACAAAATTGTACTTATATTCCACAAAACGGTATTTTATACTTGAAAATTTGTTAGGAGGATTGATCTCATGTGCTTTTTTACAATTAAAAAAAAATCTACTATTTAGATCCATCCAGATTGCTGGATATTATTGTTTATTCACTTCCACTGCTGCAGAATATTCCATTGTGTAAATGGAATTTTAAAAACTGCTTGTTCATCGACTGTCCCATTGATTGGCACTGGAAGGCTCCCAGGTTTTTATTCATGCAAACACTGCTATTAACAATTTTCATGTATCCCTTGATGTTCATATTCAAGAGTATTTCTTGGGGACATACTTAGGCGTAAAGCTGCTAGGTTTTTGTTAATATTCGACTCTAGGGAGCAATGCCAAATTGTTTTTGCAAAATGATTGTGACTATTTACACTCCCCCAACAATGTATAGGATACTCGGGTGGATATCTTCTCCAACATTTGTTTTTGTCAGACTTTTTAATCTTTGCCAACTCTGACTCCAGTCTTGATTTCTATTTCCCTAAATGAAAATGATGTTGAAAACATTTTTATATGTGTATTGGCCATATGAGTTTCCTTTTCTTTGAAATGGCTGCTCATGAATCTTGCCTATTTTTCCAAAGGGTTGTTTTACTTATTGATTTGTAAAAGCTCTCTCTATATATACTACTCATATTAATCCATTATCAATATCATATGATGCAAATATTTCCTCCTAATTTATAACTTATCTTTTCAATTTCTTTATGGTGCTTAGTTTACAAATGTCTTATTTTTTATATACTAAAATTTATTAATCTTATTATATTCAATGCTTTTTTTAAAATCTTGTTGAAGAAATCTTTCCTAGTCCAAGGTTTAAGACACAGCAATATCTTCTACTAAGAGTGTTAACATTTTGTCTTTGGTATATCAGTCTCTAATAATTTGGAACTTATTTCTACATATGTTGTGAAGAAGGAATCCAACTTTATTTTTTCCCATATGGATAACTTTCTTTTAACACTATTAATCAAACTGTCCCACCCTTCTCTATTATGACTTGTGCCACCTTAGTCATATATCAAACTTCCATAGATATGCTTTATCTCTAAGCCTCTATCAGACAGTTTTAATTACCATAATTTCATTTTAAAGTTCTGATAGAGTTCATTAAGAAAAATCCTCTCTTCCTGGTATTCCTCTTCAAAAATGTCCTGGCTAATACAGATATTTATTCTTTCATAGAGACTTCAGAGTAACTTCATCAAATTCTACCAGAATTACCTTATTGAAATTTGACTGGAATTGTTTATTAAATTTGTCCATCAATTTGAAAAGAATTGATGCTAATCTTGGAAGTTACAATGTATTACTTCTACCAAAGAATCAGAGACCAACATCCCTCGGGGAAAAATATCAAAGTCACTTTTTAAGAAAAAAAAAAAAAAATAGGAAATACTGCTGTGGCTGTCTTTGGAAAATATAATTTGCCACATGTGTCTCCTTGTCTCCTTTTAAAGACATTCTTATGGAATGCCTCGGTGGCTCAGTGATTAAGCATCTGCCTTCGGCTCAGGTTGTGATCCGGGAGTCCCGGGATGGAGTCCCACATCAGGCTCCCTGCATGGAGTCTGCTTCTCCCTCTGCCTGTGTCTCTGTGCCTCTGTGTCTCTCATGAATAAATAAATAAAATCTTTAAAAAAATATATGACTTAAACATTTTTAATTTTCCCTGTGGAGATTGTTTTTAGGTAAATTTACTGCTCAGTATACTATATTCTTCATTATTATTGTCAACTAGATCTTCTCTTTTTTTTTTTTTTTAAGATCTTCTCTTTACATGTTTTTACTTGCTTGTAAAGAAATGCAACTGATTTTGAATCCAGCCACCTTACTAAATGCTGCAAATAATGATACTTTTATTTCTCCTTTCTAATCTCTATGATTTAGGATATTTTTCGTATCTTATTGCACTACACATGATCTTTAATAAAACTGATATAGAAGTGGTAATAGCAGGCTTCCTTGTGGCATTCCTTAATTGTAAGGGAATATATACTTCTACTGTTTTTCCATTTAGAATGATAGCGCTGCTTTCTTTTTTTTTTTACATGTTCCTTACTGGTTAAGGAATTACCTTCTACTTCTAATTCACCAAGAGATTTTATCACTAATTATAATAGAATACTTTAAGTACTTTTTCTATACCTACTAATATAGATTTTTTTTAATACACTGATTTGTTTATAACATCATTTAGAACTTTTGTCTACATTCAGGAGAGAAATGGATCTATACTTTTCCATTCTCATACTGTCTTGGTTTGTTTTTGGTACCATGGTTATACTTGTCTCATAGAGTGAACTGGTTGGCATTTTTCCCTCTTTTGACATAATTACAAGAGTTTGAATAAAATTGGGATTGCCCTGGGAATGTTTGTGAGAACTTGCCTTATAAAACCAACTGCCTTGTGTTTTCTTTGTGGGAAGATTATAATCAGTACTTCAGTTTCTTTAATTGCTACAAGACTATTGAAGTTTATTACTTTTGAGATCAATTATAATAAATTATATTAGTCCAAGAATTGCCCATTTCATTTATGCTTTCAAATTTGCTAGTCTAGAATTGTTCTTAATAGTCTAGTAGTATATCTTTAATTTCTACTTCATTTCTATTTATGTCCCCCTTTACATTCACTATAGCATTTGTGTCCTTTTGCTTTTTCAGTTGGTCAGTTTTGGCAGAGATTTGTTTTTTTGTTTGTTTTGTTTTGTTTTTTGTTTTTTTGATGTTCTGTTATAATACCTTTGATTCTATTTCATTGACTTCTCTTGTTTTTTATTTTCTCTTCAACTTGATTTAGGTTTATTCTGTCATTATATTTTTAACTTTATAAAAAATAGACATTTGACTCATTATTTGAAGCCTTCTTCTTTGGGACAGATTTAAAGTGAAAAATTTCTCTCAAGGATAAAAAAAAGCGAGAGAACTTTCACTTTTGCTGCATCCCACAGGTCTTTTGGTATAGAGTTTTCATTATCATTCAGTAAATTTCCATTGTGGTTCCCACTTTAACTTGTGGGTTTTTTAGAAGTCTCTTTTAACTTCCAAATGTGCAAAGATACTTACATTTCTGTTATTAAATTTTAACTTAATTACATAGTGGTAAGAGTTCTTGGTCTATATATATGGACTGATCCTTGAAATTTAAGGCTTTCCTTGTTGCCTAATACTTGGATCAACTGTAAATGCTTCACGTGAATTGAGGGGGGAAATGTGTTTTCTTTAATTCTTGATTGGAGAATTCTGTATATATTCATTAGATTAAGGTACTTGTTATTCAGATTTTCTATATCTTTTTTGAATTGTTGACTGTTTAACCTATCAAAAATCAAGAGCATGTCTTGAAAACTACTTCTGTGATGTCAGTTTTATCAATTTATCCTTGTATTTCCGTCACTTTGGGCTTCATACATTTTGAAGGTATTTTACAAGACGTATGTATGTTTAAAATTGCCACATCTTGAGGAGTTTAATTTTGTCATTATGGTGACCTTTCTCAGCCCTAAATTTTTTTTCTTAAAGTCAATTTTATTCTACTTTAATCCATTTTATTTTGATTATATTCATTTTTTCATCCTCTCATTTAAACCTTTTAAACTACATATATTAAATTTTTGAAATTCAATCTTTCAAGTTTATCCTTCACTTCTGAGTTCATTTACTTTTATTGATCATTTCTGTCATTTTAATTTCTTCTTTCAGTTTGTCTGCCTTTTCCTTTTTCATCCTTTCTTACCCCCAAAAAAGTATCCATATTCATCCATATTCCCCACTCTAATAACAATATATCATTTTATATCCTTTGTTCTTCCTCATATTGATATTATCTAAACTTAACATGTCTTATTTACGTATAATATATAGTAACATGTATAATTTTTAAGATTTTTTACATATGCATACACCTGTCACCATAACCTAGATCAAGATATACTAGCCAGTCAACACATTCATTCTAAAAGATTAACATTATGAATTTGTCAATGAGAAATGAGTTTTGCCTGGTATTGAACTTCACATAAGTAGAATCACCCAGTATGTTTTCTCTTTGCATCAGGCTTCTTTTCCCAATTTAGTATTTTTGACATTAATTCATGATATGCTTATTGGCATTTTGTTATTTTTTTATTGCTTAGCAATATTTCATTTCCTAAATAAACCACAATTTTTAAAAATTTGTTCATTCATTTTAGAGAGACCGCAAAGAGGGGAGGGGTACTGGGAAAGGGAGAGAGAGGGTCTCAAGCCAATTCTGTGCTGAGCGTGGGGTCCAATGTGGGGCCTGGTCTCATTACCCTGAGATCATGGCCTGAGCTAAAACCAAGAGTCAGACCCTTGCCACTCAGGTGCCCCTAAACCACAATTTTTAAAACCTATTCTCTTATGTTGGCCATTCAGGGTTGTTTCCAGCTTGGGGTACTATGTCACCATTTCTTTTGGGTACTATTTTTTTTTTTTCTTTTCCTTTTATATTATTAAATTTTGTAGTAAGGAGTGGTAGAGAGTCCAGGACAACAAATGATTGTAGTCACATACTCCTCACTGCAAAAACAAGCCCTCATGAGTGAGACACAGCATTAGGAAGAGACACTTTTAAGACTGTAGTGCCTTGGCATGGGGGTCTGAAGTGGCAGCAAGCAGAAGGACCTGACTGGGGGATCAGTGCACTCCACCTATTTTCTCAGCCCCTCATGAATACAGGGATTCTGTGTGGCTGCCTGGAGTCTGCAAGTGAGCACACCAGGGTCAGAAATCTGAACAGGCAAGGACAGGAACTGTTTTTCCCAAGGCAACAGATGGGAGAAAGGAGAGCAAATCCCCAAGATCTGCACAAGCCTTGCTGAGCTGCCTCCTGCTACTGACTGGAAGTACACCCAGGATGACACACAACGGTTCCAGCAACCCATGAAACCAGGGCTCTTTCACCACTCTCTCTTTCCTCCTAGGAGTGAATCTGGGAGGAGGATCAGCAGCCCTGACAGTTTAGCATGTTGGTTAGTCTCAGCCCCCACATTCTTAACAATTTCAAATCTTTAAATCATACAGAGCAAATGCTATACATATGGGATCTACCAGTTTTGATTCAGACTCTGTACACTTAAAGCATCCCCATTTGGGTCAAAACTCAAAATCACCACACAGGAGCTCTGGTGCCCTCACCCTGCAGATGGAGCTGTCCATTATCAACTGCAGATTAAGAAATATGCATAAGAGATTGAAAGTGATGCAATTATAGGCTTCACTCCCTACTGCAATTGTGCCAGAAGAATAACCATTTTCCCCAATTTTCATTAAGTCAAACTATTAAAAGTTTCCTTTCAGGCTTTTCCATTGCCCCCTGTGCTCTTTCTGTGCAAAGCAGTGTCATGTTTATCTCAGTTGAAGTCGGAGTCTTCAGTGCCTGCTGCTGCCAAATGTGGGCTATAAGAAACAAGAAGTGGAAGGAAGCTGACAGGTTACCTGTTGATTTGTGCTTCTCACACAGCATGGGTGATACAAACTGGCTTCTTCTGGTTCTTCCACACTGCTGGAGCTGCAGCTTATATAATCCTCAGAATTCACGGTTCTATCTTCAAAAAGCTGAAATCTATAATCTAGCGCCCAAAAAAGAATATCCCAAGTAAGATTCCTAGGAACCAACGGATCTTGAAAGTTTGGTGTCTTTGTTTCATGTTGGTGCTGGTTATATTTTTAAGTATATATAAAATATTGGAGTTTTTTTTCTCTACTGGACTAAAAAATATCCTAAGGTTACAATATTCATAAACAGTGTTTTTTCTTTCACTCTTTATATTTAGAACTTAATCTATTCTCATAAAAGAAACATGCATATTTTGACAGTCAACAGAATTTTTACCTTAATTTACACTGTGAAATTCTACAGCTTTTACTAATATTTTCCACATTCATTCATTCATTCAAATAAATATAAATTGTGCATCTCCTTTGTGCAAGATATTGTGAGAGGCAGAAAATTAAAATTAAAGCTCAATCTAGAAACCATATCTAAGCAGATGGTGGGGACTGTATGCAAATCAGAATACAAGGAGAAAAAAAAATAAGTGATATAAAAGCTTTAAAAAAAAAAAAAAACACCAAAAACCTAAACTAAAACAGGTGTGGAAAATCAAAAACTAAAGAATTTCCTCCCAGGTAGGGAATCTGATGCAGCTTAGAGGGAGAGGTAACATTTGATCTTGACCTTTTAATAAAGCAGAAATGGAAATGTGAGGGTGGGTGGAGGCCCCTGATGGAGGTCGAGAAAGTACCCATAACCTCTAACCTCCGGCACTCTTTTTCTGAACATAGGGCCAGGCAAGAATTAACCAGTAAAGAAACAAGAGGAAGTGCTAAGTTCCAAGAAATCTTATAAGCTTATAGTGTAACGGAAACTCTTAATTGGCCCCCACAGATTTGCTAAGACTTAACAATTCCCTCCATTCTCCCGATAAGTGCAGCAGCGACAGTGGAGCCCATGTGCTCAGGGGCCAGTGGACCCCTCCAGCACAGGCCTCTGGCTTCCATTAAGCAACTCTCATGGTGACCTAGATCCAGCTGTACTTGTTCCTAAGCAATATGAACCACTCAGACTTATTAATGAAATTACAGAACTTGGTTAAATAGTAATGACAGAGTGAGGTGAAAAATTTTTATTTCTTTAAGAACAAAATAAAATGTTTTGCAAAAAATTGCTAACAAGTGGTACCTTACAAAGGGCTACTGAATCTGGTGTGGTGACGTAACTGCAGGGAAAAAAAAGAAAAGTCGATAGTAATAATTAGATAAAGTAGTAAAAATCCATTAGAATTCCTGGGTAAGAAAGTAAAAACAAACAAACAAACAGGAAGAGGCTGGGGTTTAGACTGTTTATAAGTGTGTTAGTTCTTGCTGCATTTCTAGAAACTAAAATTGGATAGCTAAGGCTATCCATGTCAGGGGAATAAACTCTACACAGGACATCTGGCTTCACACTGGAAAGTTATCTTACTTTGTTCTCTGACATTAGTATTTCTGGTTCTAAATGCAACTAGAATTAATCACAAAGTCTAAATGCAGATTTAATAAATTCAACCAGCATCTAATCTAATTTTTTATTTGGGATGCTAATATTTTTACCTCTCATTCTATCACATTTTTCTCTTAAATTAACCAGAACATTGGCCTGTGGAGTGGTGGTCGCCTAACCAAGCCCCTCATTCCGTCCTGACCAGCAGAGGCCTGAGTCACTAGATATGGCAGTGAGCCTGGCTCAAGGACTACGCTCCTTCACCACTCTTGCAGCTGGGAGTGACCACGAATGTGATTGTGCTCTGTCCAAGATGATGTGAGGGCAAGTTGTTGGAGTGCTCAGCTGGAGACATCTTTTTCCATCCTTTTCCTGACATTCATGAGGTAACTTGCTGAAGGAAGCATACTACCAAGTCAGGAGAGCAGAAGGATATGTGCTTGAGTCGCTGAGGACACTGTCAGCCAAGGAATGGCCCCCGGGGGGGCTGCCTACATGTGGGGAAAAAACCAACATAACAGGAAAAAGAGAAAGAAAATCCTCTTTTGCTAAAGCCATTATTATTATTTTTTTTAATTTATTTATTTAGAGAGAGACTGCATGTGGGGGAGGAGGGGCAGAGAGAGGGGGAGAGAAGCAAGCAGACTCAGTACTGGGCACATAGCCAATGCAGGGGCCCCATCTCATGACCCTGAGATCACGACCTGAGCTGAAACCAAGATTCAGCCACTTAACTGGTTGCACCTCCCAGGCATCCCTGAAGTCATTATTATTTTAGATTTTTTACTTTGTGCAATCCCGGCCTTCCTTAACAGATATAAACTGTAAACCAGGTACCATATCCATAAACTGATTCTTTGCAATCCAATCTTTATGAGTTTCATCAGAAATGATTAAAAGTAGTTCTCCATTTTATAATCTGACTTTTTATCATCTCTCTCCGTGGCAAGCCAAGGGAAGAATGTTCTAATAGAATATCTGAGGAAATCATGTTTTCAGAACTTGTCCAGAACTGCAAGCAATCTGCTTGCTACCAGAATGCTGAGTATTGCTGCCCAGATGAACCAAATGGGACACAGACACTCCAAAGGCAGTCATTGGAAGAGGTGAAACCACAGGGGGAAAGACATTATTGAAAAAGGAGAATCGCTTGCATGAAAGAATTCATTCCTTGAAGATTACATTAAAACATGTATTTTTCTCTTGGTTTTCATGCCAAATTAATTAAAGATAAATTTATTGAATGTTACCTTGTGGATCTTTTGTGAGACATTATTTTAAAAGACCTTTTTTTTTTTTTTTTTTTTTTTCTGAAGCAGATTTCTCAAATGCAGAAGAAGCAAATGAAATGCAAAGATGAACATTGTTGGGAAGATTTAAAACAGGATCACGCTGAGCTCGTCATGTCTTGCTGCCAAATCTCAGAATCCTGGGGTTTTGGCATAGTCTTCATCCTGAGCCTTGAGGTCCAGCATACTCTGAGTCAGTCCCAGCTGACTATTTGAATTTTATAAGTAATTTCCCAAGAGGAACATTTTTTAACTTAGGAAGAATAAACTCTAAGTTGCCCATTCACAGAAACAATAGCATTTAATTATCTAATCCCTTTGACTGACTGAATCACAAGTCAACAACAGGCAGACAGACGAAAAGGGCTATCCCCAAACACATGGACTCTTTAAGCTAAGGTTTTCTTTTGGATGCTAAGTTTATATTTCCTGTATTTTTCAAGTCAGGTTGGGGAAGAGCAATATTTCAGCAACTCACAGTCAATCCAGAAAATCTGACAAGCAGAATAAAATGTACCACATTCACCCAGCTGCATTTCACACACCCACACAGTGCTTTGCAAGATTTAAGCTCTCCACGATGACTTGGTGAGTGTCCGTGAGCTCAGGACCTCAGGACGGTGAATACAATCCTTTTGGAATGTTGAAACCTTAGCTGTGACAACATAACTCACTTCCCAGCCTATCCTCCTCACCACATAGAAGCGCTGCAAGGACACAAAGGATTTAATGTTTTAATGAGGGAGAGATACATTTTTGAGAACTATGTAAGAATAATTCATCACTGATGACATCCAAGGGATAATCAACTATGTACTAGGTACTTGCTGGGCACTCCAATCTCTCCCCAACTTTACATGGCAGGTATCCTTATCCCAGTTACAGCTCAAGAAATGGCCTCAAGGCTGCCCCTGGGTTGCCACTGCTGTGCAGGTGCCTATGGCTCCAGAGCCCAACACCCTTTAACCACTCCGTTATGCTCTCTCATTCCCCAAGAGAACCATAGGCATACCTGGCTATGGCAAGAGCAGGGATGCTAATCATTCATATTCCTATCCATCAATCTGCCAAATTTGTGGAACACCTTGAGTCAAGAAGTGGATCTCAGGAAATGGGGGTAGGCAAGATGCAGCCACAAAGACTAATGATGTAAGGTAACTACAGATGCTGAGTATGTTTAATACTACAAAGGAAAATTGATGACCTTCATTTAAAAAGGCAAATTGTCATTTTCACTCCATTCTTTACAGAGCACCAAAGAAAAATACACCCAGCTATTCATATTAGAAAGTGATTTTAGGAAGAGGAGAAAAAGGTTCCAGGTAGGTCTAAGTATTCTACTTTTTCCTCTGTTTTTGAAACCAAAGGCTGCCTCCTCCTGTAAACTGCTCAAGGTCTTAAATTCTGAAGCCTCTCTATCAATGTCTGCACATTCTGTTTAAAATGGTAAGGCTTTGTGCACATTCATAGCACACAGGCAATACTAACCAAACAACCAAAAAGGCCAGGGGATGGGAAATTTGGAGACCACTAGGCATGAACTAGTCCCCTACAACTATGTTCTGAATCTCTGCCTAAACTAGGAATGTGTAACTACCATTGACTAGTCACTTGACTAACATTCGAGACACCCAGATTTAAGTCAGATTTCATAAGTAGTTGAGTGATGTTAAATCATTTTCATGTTCTAGGCAGTTTTCTGTAAAATCAAGAGATTGATTAATCATTGGTTCTCAAATTGTGGTGAGTGCAGAGATCACTTGGGGAACTCACTAATAATTCTCCTGGACATAGGCCTAAGACTCCCTTTCAGTGGGTCCAGGAATCTGTATATCAACAAACATCCTAGGGGATTTTGATGCTGGTCCTACGTTAGTGTCAAAGCTGAAATAGTGGGCTGGTGACCTCAGAAATCTCCTACTTACCAGTTTCCTCATTGGTTGGCTGGACATAATCTGAAGAGACACAGATAGGAAGGGCTGCCGTCAAAGGACTAGGTCCTTGGACGCCAACAGATGACAGTGCAGCTGCTCCTGAGGCCATGACCTCTGTTCTTCTTCCAGGAGTGGTAGTCCTTCTGGGCTTCAGCAGGTAACATCCCTGGAGTAGCTCAAGATACTGCATTATAATTCCCCCCATAGTGTTACCTGGAACTTCTAGGGAAAGGAATCAATTACAACTCTTTCTGGTTTCAAAGATATGAGGCAAAGATAACCCTGATATGTCAATTAATGAATCAATGAACCATAAAAGAAATTATCATTTCCCTGGAGAGATTTGATTTTTGTAGGAAAAATGGTAGTTATGTATAAGATCTAAATACAAAGACAGGAATTCCAATGAAGGAAAAAAAGGAGGCAGCATAGCACAGACAGGTAAGCAGCCACAGACCACACTCAGCCTCCATTTATTCACCTCTAACACAGGGATAACAGTATTTTAGAGAAAGACAGACTAAATAATAAACATTCTGAGAATAGTGCCTGTGATATATAGAGAGCTCTTTTAAGTGGAAGTTACAAAGAAATCCATGTCATTACTCATCAGTGAGAGTTTATATGATAATACCAAGAAAATGGTACAGAATATAAGAAACGAAGAAAAAAGGTAGAAATAATTCCTGATTCCTGCTCTCAGAATTGGTAAATTTTTCAGAGTATTGGCATGTCCATTTCTTTGAATTAACTTAGGTGGCCCAGAAACTCCTGAGCTTCCTAGATCCATCGTTAGGACCTCTAATCAATAATTTTCAGACACCACAGATTTATGTGCTTCTATTTCAATATTTAACATTTGTTCTGTCCTCATGCCTCTAGCGTAAATAAAATTACCTGGCTTGTTTTAGTGATGATAGCAATTTGCTAAAGCACTTTAAAAATGTCATTTTTTAATTAACCTATTAATTTGACTAGAAAAATTTTCCCTAAATAATGAGCATGTACAGGTGTGTGTGTAAATAAGCGTGTACAGGTGTATGTGTGTAAATAATGAGTGTGTACAGTGATGCATTTTTCTTCTCTTACACAGAATTTTCTTACTTTCAAAAGTGTTGGGAAAACTGCTGAAGGTGATCAGTACTTGAATGATATTGGTATAAGTTCTCAGTTTAAAACTAATGTTTGCTAAGAGTTACATCATGAGTACTTGACACAACTTCTTTCTGCTAGATTGTTTATAAGTCTTATTCTTGGTGATGTTTTAGGCTGAGCTAGAATTTGAACCCAGGCCTACCTGATCATAAACTCTAATTCTTCTTTATTACATTTCAGAAGTTAAAAGGTGAAAATACTAAAAATATAGGTGAAAAAGAAAAGGCAAAAGTAATAAAGTGTAACAGGTTTATAAATCATATAGAAATGACTTAATATCACTAAAAATTGCATAAAGAAGCTACTGACAAAATTAGGGACATTTACAAACAAATATGTCTTTACCAATATGTATGTTTTGGGCAATATGAAGGTTTGAGAAATAGGATTTGTACTGAGACAAGAGCCAAATTCCATCTAAAAAAATTAAGGAAAAGAAGGAAATGAGAACATCCTGTCTTCTTCCAATTACTACAATTTACATTCATGAGACTGATAAAAGTCTGCAAGCAGGAATTATTAGTCGATTTTCAGTATCTAAAAATATTTTATTAAATAACTGTTAAATATTATTTTTACAAAGCAAATTGCATAGAAAAATGTAAAAATGTTTGTGTTCCCAAAACGTTCTACGCCTTTTGTCCATCATCTTCTTGTCAGTTGCTCTCTCTTTAAAGAGTTGGTACAAAGGGATAGAGAAGAGATGTCACCAGTTTTATGTCTCATCAGGCAGGAAGGGCACAACACCTTGCAGAAATTTAGCATGTCTCCAGGTAACGGTTGCTACACAGAGTTTGCTTCAAGCTTGGCTCACCTGTCTGGCAGCCATCAGTTTCAGGGAGGAGAATCTCACATTGCTCAGGAAGAGTTAAGAAGCTGAACGAGATTTTCAAGACATTTCAAGTAATAGGCATTTAGAGGGGTTTCTTCTGAGTTTGAGAAAGCTGAGAGAGAAAAATAAGAGTATGGAAGAATAAGTTTACTAAATTTCATGTTGCACTTAAGAACAGAATTCATACTTACTTTTTATTTGTAATTTAATCAAAAGGTATAAACAAAAAACAATACATCTCCATAATGGCAGCTGTTACCTACAACCCCAAAAGAATGCCTTGCTCTTTTCATGTATTAAACCATCTCTCCTAATGCATAAATTCTAACATAACTCAATTATTCACAACCTCTAGAAACTCATGGTCACAGTGAGAAACAAACCAAAAAATCCACAAACCACTTATAAAGAATCAGACCAGGAAAGCACAAACTAATAACCAACAGACTTAGTACAGTTCAAGAAAGACACAATACAGTGCCTTAGCATAAAAAATGTTCAAAGAATAATGCTCATTGAAAACCGGTTTCACTTAAAATGAAAAACGAACTGTCAAAGAAAACCCTGCCTTGTATCACGATCACATCACAGGGCTGAGAGGATAGAGGGGCAATGGGATCTATTCTCGGAGGACTATAATTCAACTCCCTGATGTTAGATCAAAGTTTTCTGTTCAAGGTCAATTCTAATTGGGCCCAGTTCTTATCACCTCAGAACACATTATAGCACGGTGGTATAGCCACTGGCAAAGGAAGTTTAGTGAAAGAAAAGGAAAATGAATTGGAGAAAGATCAAAGACATGTTTTAAGAAATTGTATCTCAAGCCTTCATCTATCAAAACAATTTATTATTTAAATAGATGACATAATGAAAAGCATGGACCGGTATCAGTACATTTTATAATGCTTCGATAAAAATGCTCCTCAAACATCAGCGTAGAAAACTGTCATCTTGCTGTGAACTATCCAAACAATTCATTAATCAGAGAATTCACTTAACAGCTTCCAAGTTGAACTATAATCTCTTTCATAATAAAACTTACTTTTCTTTGCTAAGGAATATGCTTCATCCACTCTTCTTTTTATGGATGGGTTTTTCAAAGTCATTTTTGCCTGCAGGTAACATAAAACAATCCATTAATTAGATTTATTCCCATATGCTAAGGCTCAGGATACTACGATACTAATGCTGCCACTGCTGACCACAGCACTAAGCACAACATTTATAAAGTACAATAATGGAGCCTGGGAACTATCTATGAGTGCACCCCACTGAACTGTCGCCGACATCCTTCCCTCTCCAACTCATTTCTTTCTCTGCCCTTCCCTTTACCCCTTCTCCCCAAACTCAAGCCTTAAAGGAAGACTCAGTCTTGGTTTCAATATTTAATATTCTCTCAAACCCCCAATTTCAGATGAATTATATCAAACGTACAATTGGTTAATAAATATTCACTAAGTGGCTGCAAAGTGTCAAATCCTGTGCTAAGCCCTAGGGATACGAGGTGAAAGTGACAGCACTGACTCTTTCCTCGTGTGCACTGTCGCCAGCTAGCAGAGAGAATAAGCCGCACAGACAAGGGACAAAATGCCGAGAGTATTCGGCATTTTTTTCGGCATTCAGGGATGGTGTCTATCCTAATAGTGTCTAACATTTGGGTCACTATTTAATTGCTAGGTACACAAGGGCATTTCTCTCAGGAATGAGGTGTCTGCAAAGAAAGAAAAGCCCAAAGGTCAGAGAGAGCAAGTGCACGTCCGCACCTGTCAATCGTCCCCTTGGGACTGGCCCTGGGCTGCAGCCTTACAAGAACCAAGGTTTCTCAAAACTCAGAAATGGCGCACACTAGAGAAAGAGGAATCACACAGCTGGATAAAACCTCACTATCTGGTTTTATTTCAGGATGCATTTTTCCTTAATACATCTTTTAGCAGAAACAATCTATACAAACATTAAACCAATGTCAAATCAATTTATATCAACAGGGAAAATTCGCCCAAAAGAGACACACTTCTGAAATGAGAGATCCTGTTAATTAAATGAAAAGTATTTCTACTGATGGCTCACTAATTGTATAAATGCATAAGGCAACAAGGTCTTTGAGTTCATGGTTTTTTTTGTTGTTGTTGTTGTTTTTTCTCTTGCTGATACTCTTCTGTCGTCCCTGGCTACATTCTCAGAGGCTTGGTGTTTGCCCCCGGCTATAACAACAACTTTAAAAACTGACCTTTTGATAATTGTGAATCAGAGCCCAAAGTGCAGCTGCTCCAATCCTCTGAACGTTTTGATTCTCGCTTTCCAGACAGGCAGCTAGCACACTAATGACTTTTTCTAATAATAAACACATTAGAAAAAAAAGTTCAGTCCCAGATATTACAATGTATTCTGTTCTTGGGCTAATCAGATACTCCCTTCTCCCTATCAGAATACATACAAAGTTGGTATCAGTAGACTATGGTAAAAACAATCTTGTATAGCATGTGTGGGAGGACAACCTCAAAACAAATTATTTTCATGACAAGCATAGAATACTCAGGAAAGCTGTGGCAGTATAATTTTTTTGGCCCTAATTCAACAAAGGCACATTCATTTAAACAACGATAGTGCAGAAGTAAATAATTATACAAAGAGTTGTATAAATGAGCTGTTCAATTATAGCTCACATTTTGGTGTGCAGGCAAACAGATTTGTTCTTATGATAAATTATAAAGACTATTAAAAGAACATCAACTGCATGGGTTACTATATAAAACAGTAATCAAGAAATATGAAATTAGTTAAGCCCTTTAAAAAAGGAGTAAACATTTTAGAGAAATGTTTCTGTGTATGTATATACGTCAGAGGAAAAAGTGATTTAAAGGCATATTCAACACTCAAGGTACGTCCCCTTTTTGCAAAGCTAGCCAGAGTATGAAATCAAGACTTATAAATTACCTGCAGCAGCCTACTCATTTTAAGTGAAGATGCAGAGAAGTCCAGTCCTAAGGAAACTGTCAGGGTATTTCAGACCAACATATGAACCTATCTTATTACTTATTTTTATATACCATTAAATTGCATCAAATCATTTTTCCTCTAAAATGTATGTTTAAAAACATGTAGCATTCTGAAGGGTTGTTATTGGGAACTCTGTCTGAATAACCACTCTCCACTCTACTGTGGATGCATCTAAATAAACTGTAACCCAGTTGAGGGCAAAGTGTGTGTCTACTCACTGGTGAATATTCCAACCATCAGGCCAATTTATTTTAGGGGCTCAATTAATACTAGTTTATGAAAGATTCCATAATTAAAGCAACAAAAATGCTGTTTAGGTAATTCTATTTAGTTGTCAAAGAAATCTTAAGGAATTTTACATCTTTTATAGAGAAGAAAAAAAGCTGCTCCACAAAGTATCTTCAGTATAGTGAGGGACAAGTGTAGAAGGTACATATGGGTTCTGAACTTCCCTGCCAACTGGGCCCTACTCCTTACCACCTTCTCTGTATTTCCTAGCCTCCCTTGCTTTCCCTGTGCCATAACTAGTCCATACCAAGACTTATCTGATGAAATTCACTATGTGAAGTTATAGGTGGCACCTGGTACTCTTAGGGTACATCATGAAATGAGAGGGTAGTTTCCTCTGTATCCCTGAGTATCATCAAGTGATGTTTTTATATATATGAGAACATAAAACCCATATTCTAAGTAAGTTTATAATAACTCCTTCTACCAGTTACTATTTCTTAAGCATATTTAATAAAGTACATATACAGATCAATTAATGTGGTGTCCCCAATGATGCAACGAATTTAAAAAAAAATACATTTCATTGTGAAATATAACATGCATACAAAAAAGGCACATTAAACATTTTTAAGTTTAAATTATAGGTGTAAAATAAACACACCCCCCCCCACATATATATAACCTCAAGAGAATGGGTAACAGTAAAATGTAACTAGTAAGTAGGAAATGATGAGTTTTAAATACTTATTACCTTTCTTCTTAATAGAATTGATTTAGTTACAAATTTAGGAATATCATATTGCTAGCCTGAAATCAGCTATCCTAAGAGTAATTTACACCATGAAAATCAACAAATGCTACAAACCAGAGCTGAATTAATGGTAAAGCTGAAAGAGGTTTGTTTTACGACTACATTTTGCATAAAGGTGAGAACTAGTTTTAACAGTATTAGATTTAACAAATTAGATTTAATGACAATAAATTTATTGGGAAAAAGAGCTGACGGGGATGTAATTTCATCTGTCAAATCATGATTGAACTGCAAATACAGACTGTCTAGAGATACAAGAGTTCAGCAAAGTTCTCCCATGTTTGGTACCTATATATTTATAGAATTTGTTTGGTTATTTTAAATCTTTCAATTTTTCACTTTCCTGTCTCCTGCAAACATTTCCAAGCTTGTCACTTACTTATCTAAATATGGTATATTAAATTTATCTTTAAATCTGTTTTTTATAATTCTAATATCTAAGCCTGGGCAGATAAGTTGATGTATTTCCCCCTGCTGGTTCTTACTCATGTTGCCATGTTTCCTTCCTGATGAGCTTGGTCACATTTAACAATACATTAATACTTTTGAAAAATCGTGAAGGTTCTCTGAGGCTTAGTATGCACTTGTCCTCTACCCATCAGGGGCAGCCTGGCTCTGCTAAGCACCCAGGGGCACTGTCAATCGAGGTTCTGCTCAAACCAAGGTCATAAGTCACTTGGGCCATACATCTCTGGGCTACAGTGCTGTGAGGGGCAGTAGGTGGTGCCCATTCCTCACATTTGTTTTTCTTTTCTTTATAATCACCTGAATAAGGGTTGGGGAACCAATATAATTTTGATTCATCCTTCTCCTAAGGCTAGTTCTTTGGAGTTCCCTATAAATACAGACAACATGGCCTATAAACTCCCCATCTTGGACACTCCTGACTGTTGTTTCCTGACTCCTCAGCATGTCTAAACAAAAGCCAAGTGTACAATGTTGGCAAATGTCCTTGAAACAAAAAATACATATTTCATATACATATTTTGTGTTTCTCTAGGCATGAACTTCCAGTCACAATTGGGCCTGGGAGTTTCCCACTATTTTCTCAGTTCTTTGTTTTTTTTTTTTTAAAGGTGATTTCTGATATATTTATAGCATAAATAATATAAATAATAATATAAATAAATTTATATTTTTTAGCATATTTTTGTTGTTCTCAGAGAAGACCTTGCCTGACATTACATTACCAGGAATACTCTAGCTCTATTCCTAACAGTAAGGTCAAACCCCACAACCCACCCCATCTCTGACCATCAAAACCAGAGGTTTGGGCACTAATGATCAGTTTTGCAGTCTTACCTGGTAGATTTTAAACTAGCTGACTCTGCTAAGCCCTCCCTCTGGACCCCAAGTGAAAATGGGAGGGCAGTGCCTATGACGTGCTTCAAAGGTTCATACAAAAACTGCCCAGTTGCTGCCTCTTATCCTGCCTTGATGGCCCCTAATCGCATGTCTCTGGGGCTGAGAAAGCTCTTTTTTACCAAAAATTTGTCCAACTGCTTTAAGCTCAGGAAGAAGAGAGAGCACTGCTATTACAAAGAAACACTAAAAATAAATCCAGAGGGAAAACGTAGACTTTTCATTGCATTCCCTAAAGCCCATTCTTTCTCTAACTCTCTCAATAATAAAGTTGCAGTGAGTAGTCCTCAAAGAAAAAACTTCTTCTGAGAAAGATGAGTAACTAATAGGTGATAGCAGGTCTGGGAACAGATACCTCACATATGCTATCTCATTGCCCTGTAAGGCAGGGCCTATCATTATCCTCACTCTACCCCATGGCAGCTGGCACAGCGTCAGTAGAGGAGCTATAGAAAAGCAGAGCTCAGATCCACTGTTCATTTTGCTAAGTTAAAAGCTGACTGAGCTTCTAAAATCTTTCCCAGTATTTCCAACAATTCCATAATTACCAGGAAAAGAGAATCACCACTGCATACATAGCAGGACATATGCAGAATCATTGTCACTCACTTAGAAAACTCCATGTGCCATAGAAAAACACCTCTAAGAAAAGATTAAGTAAAGAACATGAAAGGAAAACAGAATTAATCTATCTGCAGCATCTACCACATACCATAAGTGGTACTAGGCATTTCATGTGTGTTTATAAACTGATGTCTACCAAAACCAAGAAAGGAAGGGATTATTTTACAGACGAAGAAACTGGACCCGGGGAAGCTGTCTCAGGTGATACTGGAGTGAGCATCCAACACCAGGTGTGTGGAGGTCTAGATCCCACCTCTTTTTTTTTCCCTCCAAAAAAAAACAATGCAATGTAACCTTATAATAAAACTTGCTCCCTATAAAATTCACACTCTCCTCACAGAAACGGCACATGGTTGCAAAAACAGAGCTTTCCATTTCTCTCCTTCTGCTTCAAAATTTTTCTGAATCCTCACCTCCATCTGTCCTATATCTCAGAGAATGACGTCTCTGTAAGGCTAATTTCACCATGTGGTCTTGGGTTCTGAATTCTCCTGCCTGCTTAGGAGCTCTCTCCCAGTCACCAAATACTCATGGGATGCTCACTAGTGATAGGCACAATTCCAGACGCTACAGATAAACATGAAGAAAAGAGATGAAAACCTCTTGACCTTGTAAGAGCTAATGTCCTAGTGTGCACAGACTCGGAATAAACAGATACATGCCAAAAACATACAGTATCTCAACTGGTGGTAACAATATGGAGAAAAATAAAACAGGCAGATGGATTGGTGAGTGAGAAGGAAGTAGAGGGGGCAGGAAGGGGATGTGGGGACTTTCATGCTGACAGGTTGGTCTGGAAAGGCTTCATTGACACAGCAGCTGCTCAGAGACCTAGAGGAGCAAGGGGAGAGAGACAGGAGAAGTCGGGGTGAGGCCACACAGCACCGCCGCCATGCTCCTCCTCCCTGCTACCTCCTGGATCCTGTGCAGCCACCAGGGGCAAGATCTGTGAACCCTGAGAAGGTTCCTGGTCCCTGGAGGGCTGGAGCCACATCTGGTTCATCTCTGAGGAGAGGATCCACCTAATTCATTTCAACAGCCTCTGCTTCCAACAGTGCCTTGAACACAGTGGTATTTAACAAATACCTGACAAATTATTTATAAAACAATTTTAGGTTTTTATCTGAATGGAATACTCTAGGAATGACCACATGTACAGGTGGATGTGTGTGTACGTGTGTGGTGTATACTGTGTGGTGTATACTCACCATTAGCCAGGATCTTGGGCTTATTGGCAGGACTGAAGCAAATATTATGAAAGATAAGAAGAGGTATATAAGGGCTGCTCTTATGCTTATATTTGCTCATCTCTGTAAGTAAGTCTAGACAGCCATCCAGCCTCAGGATCATTTGTTGCCCGTCTTCTCCAAATGATATATTCAGGAGTAACTTCAACCAAAGAATGGTCAGATTACTGAGATGTTTATTTCCTCCTTTTGGCAATGTTAGAGATAGAAAGTTCTGTAAGAAGTTACTCTGTGGGAAAATAGAGAGAATATTATTTTCTTCTTGAATCTTTTCATTATTTTCCTTGTCCCTTGGAGACCAATTAACTAGCATTCTGCTCTTCTTTTCTGCAACCTTAATTCATCCTTTCTCCTAACAACTACCCTCCAAATACTCCATCTATATTGTTTCCAGGTATAAGTGAAAAAGTTAAGAAGAACAAAATCATGCTCCAATTTTAATTCTTACTAATTCTTTCCTGATGATGGATAAAGTAACTACATATAGTCAACTCTTAATTATTTTTGGGTGGATAGTTCAGTTTGGGGATTATTTCAGGCCTCCTGAGTTTTCTCTTTCTGTCTGCCTTCTGGCAATTTTGCTCCTCATTAAAAGCTATCCTATGGGGAGGAAAAAGAAACAAAACCCAAATCAGTCTTGGATACCAGTTAACAACGCTAGTACGACTGAAAAGATCTGAATCTTTATAGCTACAAGCGTTCTTAAAAATAACACAATCTATGTGTACATCTTATATTCACTTTACCCGAGCTGCTTAACTTCGCAGATGACTTCTCGTGGCTACATGCCATTCTAGTACACTTATAGACGAATATCAAACATTTCAGTTAGATAGAAATGTGATCACTTAACTTTCATAACTGTCCAGATTCTCTCTCCTCTCTTTCCTACTTAGTAATCTATTATGGCCTATTTCCTGGGTTCCTTGCATCTAAATCAAGATGTTGGTTTGAATCTGTAAGGTAAATTTAACACTTTTATGTGAAACGACTCTAAGTCTAAAAATGAAATGATATGGAAGTGCTAACTCACAATCTTATACACCTGAAACTAATATTAACTTGTATATGTTAACTAACTGGAATTTAAATAAGAACTTAAAAAATAAAATACAAGAATGAAATGAGCTATAGAAATATTAGCAATATAACCCAAGCAACAAGCAAACTATAAAACTACATGCTCAGTTTGCACTGTCCTTGCCATTACTAACATCTACTTCTCATCGTTCCGTCCAAATTAATGCTTTCTAGCTTTGTCCCGTGCCTCTCCCACTCAGCTAGATCCTGCCATGATACTGGAGATTTGGGCTGACGCTAGTGATAAAATACATGGCAGTGCCTTCAATTATAAATAAGCTATGGGCATTCCTTCTTTTTGCTGGAGCTAAAGATGTTTGTAGATGATTTCCTATACTGGACATGGTAGAGAGAAACAAGACCTTTGTACTGGCTACAGTTTCTAATGCTCAGGGATGAGTAATGGAGAAGTCCAACTGTAGTGACCAGGGCTCATTAGGACAAAGCAGCAGGGGAAGCTCAGGGGTTGCCTAATTAGAGCAGAGTAAAAACAACTTGACTGAGCTAGCTGTACCTGAAACAGAGTCCAGTGAAATATACATCAAAATATGCATGAACACACAGTACCAGAACCACAGACTGAGAGTGGAAGACACCTTCAAGATTATGTTGTTCAACCTGGGAAATTTACAAATGAAGCTTAAGGAGAGAAGGCCTCCAGCTCAAAGTCACATGTCAGACCTGGGATTAGCACTCATCTGGGAGTTCCCATTCTACTTCACCCACGTGCTCTACAGGGAAGGGGCAGGAAGCACTACCCCCAGTCTGTGCTCTCACACACCTCCAAGGACGGTTCAGTAGAACTTCAGAACTCCAATCCTATGCCAGTAAATAAACAGCCAATTCTGCTGGGAGTAATGGACCTCTGATTTGCACCTTTTGCCAATGTATACAGTGTGAGTACTCCCACCATGGTTGATTTCAAGGTGGCACCGTGATGTCAACTAGGTCACAAAATTCCTAAAAATCAGCAATGACACTCATAGCTAGCCTGACTTAGCTCCAACACACCACTGAAAAGACTGTTTCTTACCTAGAGACTGCAATCGATGTGGGGTTTTGTAGGGTGGGTGGGAAGCTGACACAATAGAGGAAAAGGAGACTGAATTCTTATGAATGCTGTCAACTTTCATAATTTGTCTTGGCCTCCATATAAGAGAAACAGAAACACTCAAAGTACTAGGTACTAGTAAACAACAGATAATGCGATCATATTTACATCTTAAAGGATCTTCCAAATTATGGATTATGTTCATACATATCTAAATATAATCTCACTGAACATGTGTATTAGAATTTAACTCATTCAATCCTTTGTAAACTACCCTAGATTAAAATCAGTGATAGGAAGTCAAGTTTTGGCACTGGAGTTCCAGAGGACTGATAACATTGCCTCTTATGTCATAAAGAAGTTACGTCTCAGGGCACCCGGGCAGCTCAGTGGGTTAAGCATCTGACTTTGGCTCAGGTCATGATCCCAGGATTCTGGGATCCAGCCCCAGTCAGGCTCCCTGCTCAGCAGGGAGTCTGTTTTTCCTTCTTCCTCTGCCCGCCCCCCACTGTCTCAAATAAATAAATAAAATCTTTAAAAAAAAAAACAAAAAAGAAGAAGAAGTTAGGCCTAAGTGGGGAGAGGCAGCTGTGATTTCACACACCGTTTTGACAATGCAAATTGAATGGAAATGGTTACTGTTCAATTTGGTCTACATAAAGACTAATACATTACTTTTATGATCTCAAATAAATGTAAGACAGCTGTCTTTCTAAATCCCTCATTTTTGAGGAAGATAAAATATAATCCAAAAGCTAAGAAGATAAACGAAAAGGAAATGGAATGATCATTCTCTAGCTTGTCACTTTTCATGTGTTATCTATCAACTGGCTTTAAACAAAGTGAACTTCTTAATCCTTTTACAATCTTTTAAAATACAATGCCTTGAAATCATAATAATTTAATTTTTAGAAATTAAGTTCTAGATTTTTTACACATGTTCTCCATTAGAAGTATTATTTTACTTTTTTTTTTTTTTTTTCAAGCTATAAAGGTGACTCCTGGGTGGCTCAGTGGGTTAAGAGTCTGACTCTTGATTTTGGCTCATGGCATGATCTCAGGGTCCTGAGATGCAGCCCAGCATCAGGCTCTGCACTCAGCACGGAGTCTGCTTGAGAGTCTCTTGCTCTCCTGCCCCTCCTCTAATTCTCACACCCACTGTCTAAGATAAATAAATAAATCTTAAAAAAAAAAAGTTATGAAGGAGAAATTAAGTACTCACTTTCTGAATTACTCCTTTACAGTCATGAGATAAGGCCAGGTTTGAAAGAAACATAAAAACCATCTGCTGAACTGCAGTGTTCTCAAGAGGCATCTGGGAAGCCAACTTCAGGATACACCCCATCAGAGAGGTGCTGGGGGCTCCTCTATACGCAGCTTGAGCTGGATATTGTCCGTAACTTGACCAACAAAGAGAACTGCAACCTTAAAAAACAAAACAAGCAAACAAACAAAAAACCAGCCTTTCACAATGTCTTCTTAGTTTCATTATTTAGTTAAAAAAAAAAAAAAAATGAAAAACAAAATCTAAGCCATGAAGCATATCTGTCCATCAATGACTTATCCACTACCTATGAACTGCAAATCAGCACTAAAGGCTAGTGCTGAAGTCTCATTTAGTTTCATGGATCTGCCATCTTCACCAAGGGTCTAATGATCTCAATAGGGCATTTTAAAATGCTAAGTTTATTTTTTTAAAGACTAGAATATGCATAAGAAGTTTTTAAATAGTTCCTTAAAAAGACATCTAAATAAAGACTTGTGTAGAAGAACAGAATTTTGGAAATGGGAGGTAACTTGATCTAATGCCTTCATTTTATGGAAGGGGAAAAAAAAGAGGGATGAAATGATCCCAGGGTGTGGGCCCAGAACAAATGGTACCAGCCAAGTACTCTAAATAAAGGCATAGAACTCAGAAAAGCCAGCAACTTGCTCAGAGTGACACAGCTCATAAGCAGCAAGAACCAGCAGTGGCGTAAATTGGTTTTCCAGCATTCAGTGTTTTCTCAGTAAATTAAACAACCATATGGGATTTATCATGGGAGTAAAATAATCATAGAAGAATTAGAAATTCATTTTACTGTATTGTAACATAAATCTAAAATATAATTAACTTGTGAAAGTCCATGTGAGGAGGCCAGCCTAAGTATAACTAGATCAGAATCAAATACATTCTGTAAAATAAAGTCACAGAAGGCAAGGAAACACAAATAAATATAGTGATCTTTCCTGTATTCATACTATATACAGTGTCCAAATAGCAAGGTTTCTATCAAATCTACTAAATGGTGCAGTTTTGCTTGAAAACAAACCAGGTAGGAAAATAAAGTTTCTTCCTCGATTTAGTTACCTAACCACAATCTCAGACTTACATCAATTTGAAGTATAAGAGTAACACAGACTACAGCTTCAAGAGATTTAAAATATGTTTCTTTTGCTCAATGTTTAGCAGCTGATTTTGTCCCTCCTGACTTCCCTAACCCTAAGCTAAGGAGTGAAGGATGGGACAGAAGCATAGAGCACAGATGCAGCACTGGACAGACAGCTCTACTGCACTGATCATGCCGTCAGGAGGTGGTGAGCCGGAGGATGCAGCCAGAGGAGACCATCCAAACAGAAGAACAAGACAGTTAGTGACAGAATGGAGACAAGGAAATTCTGTGCTGTGGTGTATACTCCATACACCACAGTGAAAGTGCAGGAGTTCAGAACCTGAAGGTCTGCCTACACCATCAGTTTCTGCTGGTGAGACAACCAGGGTGGACTCCAGGAATGGACAGACCAGAGCTGGGGTGGAGGCCCATGTCTATTGCGGAATCGATCGGTGCCTATCATGGTAATGACTAGAAGGACTCTGAATTGAGTTCCAGTCCTTTCTCTGCATATCATTCAAAATTTGGAGAACCCAGTTGCTGAGCTGCTGAATGGTGGCTAGAAGTAAGAACGCACACTTGCTGACAAGATCTTATATGTATAACTCAGTTTTTAAGGGGAAGTGAATACTGTCAGCAATTCTATTTTACCTCCAAGGTGGACACGCTTTCCCTCAGTTCAAACAGCTACTTCACACACCTCCTCTTCTCTTCTCAAATCACCTCCACCCTCGCCTTTGCTCACTCTTAGCTGCTGGCCTCTAACAATGTGTGTGGCCCTTAGTGGCTTCTCAATAAAACCGCTGTTAAAGGAATGGAAAGAGGTGTCCCAATGACATCAGTTATCACAAGGTAGACTGTATCCAGAGCTACCTTTTATCATGCCAGCTCTTACTCTAGAATCTATAAAAGTTTTAACCTTTAAGGTCTTATATCATAAGGTTTTTAAGGTCTTATATCATAATTTTTACTCTCTCAATTTTCCTATTAAATTTTCCTATTGCCATATAAGCAGGCAAGTTTCTCCCTCTCTATTCCCTGAGCTAATGACTCTTCCTATCTCAACAAACACATGCTGAAGTATCTTATAATACCTTTGAGAAAGCTTCGCTCTAACCAACATACACTCCAAAGTAGAAGAAATGATTCAAAATATATATTTGATTTTCCAGTCCACTTTAAACAACATTATATAAAATTAGTATTTTAGTGATATTACTGAAAGGCAGTGCTGGGGATCTATTTACCATTTGGAAAATTTGCAGTATAGACACAAAGTAGCTGCAGAGCAATTTGCATCAATGAATCATCCATCAAAAGCCAAGGCCAGAGAGAGTGCAAGACAGGAACAAGATGAGATTCAAGAGCCGCTTCCTGTTGTGAAAAGGAAATATGGACAGTATTAGTCTGAATATATGAAAATATAAAATTAAAATCAAGTAAAAAAAAACAAATCAAGTTACCAACATAAGGAGACAGAAACTGAATTCATCTTTGTTCTGATTAGTACAAGCTGGCATTACAATTTCTGCAGACAGATTCAGCACCTTGCCCAGGACTGCTGGGACCATGAGTCCAGCCAGTCTCAGGAAGTCCCTTCAACACTCACATGGCCACAGTATACAACTTAGGTAAGAAATGCTACAAAAACAGCTTCTGAACATGTAAATTAAGCAAGACAGTGATATCTCACTATACTGAATAAATTCTTATAAATACTCCAGTATGGTTAAGAAATGGGATTTTCTGGTTAAGTAAACATACTGAACAGTTTCAAGTTTGCCCTCCACCTTCTCTCTTCTCTGTGTGTATATGTGTGTGTGTGTCTGGTAAGTGTGGACAGATCAGAAGTAGATTACGGTTTGTAAATAATTTGAATATAGTACAATTTATTTAGAATAATATGTTAAACCAATAAATTCTTAAGTAATTCATAGTCTTTATTACAAAGACTATGTATTTTTACATACTAACTGTTTTCAGTAAATGAAGCAATTGTTTAAGTGAACAGGAATTACTAGGTAACTTATAGACCTATATGCACACACATGGGTATTTATATAAATACACGCATCCTATACAATTTTACGCAGCATCAATGGCAGAAGACAGTGAGATGTTATTCCTAGTGTTCAACCCTCTCCATTATCTTTGACATCATTCCCAATGTTATTCATCCCACTTTCCATAAGCCTGGAAGAGAGCCCTATGATTACTGAGAAAACAGAAACAAGTAGGTCTAAGCTCTTTCTCTACTCTGCAGTTCTGTTCACCTAGTTTATCTGTGTCTCCAACCACTCATTGTTCCTGCCCAGAAAAAGGAATAGGTGTTCCTCTTTTGTTGGAGGTCAGGAAGTCCAACTGTGTTCTGAAACACAGCCTACCCCCTCCTCAGGGAGCTTCATCCATCAATTAGTTCTGTTCTTCCGGTCTCTTTAACAGCAAATCCCCAAGTTGCTCACTTCTACTTATGTTCAAGCAGTTTATAAGTGAGGAGAAACAAACATACAGACTAACTTCTTATAATGCTATATGTCCTAAATTATCAATGCTGCTTTTCATGATCAATCTTCTAGAAAGAGTACTCTTACTACCATCACATCCCATCTCTTCTTGAATCTTCAACTCACTTCAATGTATTTTCTGTCCTAATGGTGCTAACAAGACCACCATGGCACCTGTTAAAGGTCTGCTTTTTCTTTATTTCCACATACCATCTGGACCCCAGGATATCTTCAAATCCTTTCCGGCACTCCTTTCCCAGCTAGAATCTGCCTTCTCTTATAGTTTCCACAGATATTTTCATATACAGCCTTTTGGGGAATTTCAACAGTTTACACTGGTAATTCCTAATATCCTCAAACTGTATCACCACTCAGAACCCCGGAGCCCTGTAATCTACTGACTACCAGCCATCTTCCCCCCGGGATGTCCCAAAGACCCTTCACATTAACGTGTGTAAACCTAAACATTACGCTCTCTCAAGCCTACACTCTGCTCTATCATGTGCACCTGCATTAAAGTAGAGCCTGGAAATCATTCTACATTTCTCTTTTCTCCTATCTCCCTATCCTCCTTCGCTTCTCCACCTGCCCCAGCTGCGGTCTCATCATCTCCCACCTATCCCTTACCTCTAACCTTGCCCAATTCTATTTACCTCACAGCTATCACCATCTTCCCAGTATGGAAACTCTTTAATGTCCCACGTGTATGCTGGTGTAAGGGAGGCATGCATGACTTGCTGAATTACCATAAGAGTACCAAATGATTAGTACTGGGAGCATCTGATACTCCACAGGTAAGTTGGAACAGGAAAAGAAATTAAGAATCTTTACCCCATAGGACTGTATTTATACTCAAGAGTAATCTAAGTACTCTTCAAATTTATTCCTTATTAAACAACTTGGAAATGTAAAAATGCTTTGCCTTAGTGAGAAATTACACTTTCATAGATCGCTAATGTGACACAAATGTGAACACTGTATTTATAACCAGTACTAGCTAGCATCTCATAAATCTCTATGAGCAGATCCTACCTGGAAAGTGTTCCAGGGTATTCCCAGTGTAAGGTGTCATGGATTAATATCAACTGCATCCAGTCACAAGCACACTATGTAGCATAAGGGATCACAAATTTAGTAAATGACACCTCCATTTTGAGTAAAAACTTCATACATTGGGAATTTTAGTAAAATTGATAAACATTTAATTCCCATCAAATTGTTTTGAAATGTAAATTGCTAGTAACACATCATGAACAAATTAACACAGCCTAAGGAGTATGTTCAAAATGTTCATTTTCTAGAAATGTTTTTTCCAATTTCATCACAAGTAAAAGCAAAAAAAAAAAAGAACTTTTTTAAAAAGGAAGCTCCTATAATTTATCTTTCTCTTATTCATTTTCCACAGTATTTCTGTGTGAAAGCTAGTGCTTCAAAAGTGTTGTATCACCATGACAAAGCAAATCAAAGAGCTCAAGACACTGTATCTTATATAAGTTACTAACACAGTATTTTAAATAACAGCATCAATGGGGCGCCTGGTGGCTGAGTCAGTTGAACAGCCAGCTCTTGATTTTGGCTCAGGTCATGATCTCAGGGTTCTGGGATAGCACCCTATGTCGGGCTCCCTGCTCAGCAGGGAGTCTGCTTGAGATTCTTTCCCTATGCCCTTCCCCCTGCTCACGTACGTACGTTCTCCCTCTCTCCCAGAATGAATAAATAAATCTTTTTAAAAATTATAAGTAAATGAATGAATGAATGACAGCATCAATGCTCACAGACACAACAAAACACCTCAGTACTTCCCAGGCAAAGGGGCTGAGTCAAGGGGCAGAATAAGCCGGCACAGCAAGAGGTGAAAAGCCTCCCAAGGTGAACAGGACCATGCTCAGTGACAGCAGTAAGCATTTTCTACCCAAACAGGAGACACTCTTTTTTCCTTATGGATACACTTATTTCCTAGACGCTGCTTGACAACGGACTTTGAAAGAACTCTGCTTTATAAGATGTACCACTTAACTCCATCTTAGTAAAAAACACAACTAAAATGTGTAACCATAGAGAAAGAAGCTCAAGTTTGCTTTAGCTGCCTGAAGTTTCAGGGATAAAGTTAAAATGCTGATATAAACAAGAAATGCCATCAATGTTAAAGAATAACAAGATGCACCCATTTCTATGAATTAACAATGACTTTACGGACCAATCAGCTATGCATCAAAAAAAATCTGAAGAGTTTTTCATGCTTCCTTCTATATTATCTCATATAAAAATTACTGTTTTGTTTTTTTTTTAAAGATTTCATTTATTTATTCATGAGAGACACACAGAGAGAGAGGCAGAGACACAGGCAGAGGGAGAAGCAGGCTCCATGCAGAGAGCCCGATGTGGGACTTGATCCAGCGACTCCAGGATCATGCCCTGGGTCAAAGGCAGGTTGCCAAACCGCTGAGCCATCCAGGGATCCCCTAAAAATTAGTTTAATGCCAGCATTACTATCAAAATTTTGAAGCATCGTTTTACTTACTTTACACTCTTCATTTTGATAAAGACAGTTTCTTAGAAGCTGCATGGCAATGCTTAACTCTTTAATAAAACCATCCTCCTGTTTAAACAAAAAGCAGTTTAAAAATCTGAACACAATGGCATATTCAACTTTAAAAAAAAAAAAAGATTTTATTTATTTATTCATGAGAGACACACAATGAGAGAGGCAGAGACACAGGCTGAGGGAGAAGCAGGGTCCACACAGGGGGCCCGACGCGGGACTCGATCCTGGGTCTCCAGGACCACATCCTGGGCCAAAGGCAGTGCTAAATTGCCGAGCCACCAGGGCTGCCCATATTCAACTTTTTATATAAAGTAATTCCTTCTCCTTTGAGTCACATTACAATGCAGGTATGCTCTCGTGGCACCTGACCACCATAACTCTGAGGGGACTGACAAGCTAATGATCTCTAAAAGATGACCATATCTCAAGAAGCACATCCGCTACGAAAAAGCTATTTCTGTTCTATCAAGCATGGAGGAACTGAGATATATAATAGGCTCCATGTTTCATCTCAATAAAGTGAAGCAGGTACTGACTGGTTTTCAATCATATCAGGTGTTGGCTGACTTTCTCAATGATGAAGTAAAGAACCTTTGCCTAGAGAAGAAAAGGAAAAAGAAGAAAAGAAACTAACAAACATGTAACCCCCTGCATCAAGAAAATTATTAAATAAGATGTTTTCTTGGTTTCTTATAAAACACAACAAAAGTTATTACATAGGTCACTGCTATAATGGCCTTAGCTATATACATATTTACGTATATTTATAAATTTATATACATATGCATTCATCTTCTCAATAAGCCTGTATGGCAGACTATTTTTTTAAACATTATTATCATCAGTACTATATAAAAATGGTGTTATCTTGAGCTTACATAAGCATGCATTTTGAACATGAGTCCAGTAAACTCAATGCTAGAAAGAGACATTCAAAAGTCATAGAAGGAATAAACAGAGATTAGGAATACCAGCTCTACAACCACCCAGATACAGAGCAACTACTGGCTTTATCAGTTCCTAGCTGTATGACTGTGTTGGCCTGCGTGTTCATGAGATAACAAATATGACATACTTAGAACAGTTCCTTGGCACATAGAAAAGCTTAGTATGTTATATCTCATTCCTAGTGCACCCATGCTTGCTTTGAGAAAATATCTTCTTTTGTAGTATAAACAATTTATCTGGTGAAATATACACACTCCAAAATGTTTACAGTAACAAAAACATGTAATACGTAAACCTCATTTTAAGATCTTTAAATGAAACTTAAGTCATATATACACACACAAGCCCAAGCCCAAAGCTGCTAATGTAGAAATCCCATTAATTTATCTAACTATATCTCTCTTCTAAATCAGATACACATTTCTACCAAATATGATGTCATGTATAAGCACAGGAAACTGGAGTGATGGTCTCCATGTCACTCCTTCATCCATCCAGATATCTGGAATTCACAGTTACCTGTTTCTTTAGGGTTGCTTTCCCAGGCCTAAGAGAATCTAGGTTCAGCTGGGCATTAATGTGCTTCATCTGCTCCATGCAGCTGTCTATTAGATCAGCTGAAAGATAAAATCCAAAATAATCAAAAGGATATTCCATTCCCAAATAAGTTGAAACCATATATAACAAAGTCTCCAAAAAATAATGTGTGTATTTCTGATCAACTTCATTTTGCTATTTTCAGTGGGAGATTAACAGATCAGAGAAAAGAGAACTAAAATGTTTAACAATTTCAATGTTTTCAATTTAGTATGATACTCCCCAAATCTACTTTATGTTCTGAGGCATGCATAATATGCTTTAATAGCAAATCACAATTGAAATTACCAGACTTGATGTTGATGTTATTCTCTTTAACTCTTAGACCTGTGTTCCCCCAGTTACAGACAAGAAGTCACAACATTCTGGAAGGGAAATTTATGTGAAAATATAGGATCATCTAACACCGTTGTTACTACTATCAAGACTGTGTGGTTTTTTTTTTCAAGTATGCAATATGTGCTTGTGGTTACAAATATTTAAGTATTATGAAACTGAGTGATGTGATACTTTTTAAAGTTTTCCTAATAGGCGTACCTGGGTGGCTCAGTCAGTTAAGCATTCTACTCTTGATTTCGGCTCAGGTCATGATCTCAGGGTCCTAGGATCCAGCCCTGCGACAGGCTCCCTGCTCAGCATGGAAATCTGCTTCTCCCTCTACCTCTTCTCCTCCCCTCAGTCATGCGCTCCCTCTTTGTCTCTCAAATAAATAAGTAAAATCTTTTAAAAAAAAAAAGCTTCCCTAATATTTATATAGTCTCTAGATTAAGAATCATTACTCAAAAAGTAATCTACATATGTTATCTTTTTATTTTAAAAGTTATGCATATTTACTATGTTTCTGTATGAGAAAAACTTTTTAATCACTGAGATTATAAGTTCTTTACATTTTGATTCCAAAGAAAATTAAAATTAATAAGCAGTAAAATATATGACCTGACAATATGCCATAAAAGTTGATGTGTCACATGGTTACCTTTCAAAGCCTGTCTCTGTGCTCTTCTACTGACAGCCAGAAGTGACATCAGTGTATTTGCAGCAACTCTTTTCAGGACATCTTTGGAGGATTTTCCTTCATAGCACTGCAAAGAATATATATCAAACTGCCTTGAAGAAAAACTTAATCTGGAGCAAAACCGTTGTGAATAAAAGATGTAGTCTTTTTAAAAGGTATTGCTAGGTTTCAACTACTCCACGAAATTCACTGGAACTTGATAAATCATTAAGATTTGAGATTGAGAATGCTCTGTGTGAAAAGGACTGTAGAAGAAATTTACAGTATGGAAAAGGCAACAATCATTCTCAAAGGCTCATCATGTAAAGCAAAAACTGTGCACTTACTCAAATTCACCAGGGAATGTACATATATCTACGTAACTTACTAAAAAGGGCCCTCAGAGAACTGAATAGAACTGCCATCAACTTCCTTCTATCTTCTTCTTGAGACACATCCCCATCCCTTGACTTCCACCAATATACCCATTTCTCAGGGGATGTGGTTCTTTCTAGCTTGCATTTCTACAGTAACATATATCTGTCATATTACGTTTTTCAAAAAAAATATTATTAATTTTGTTGACTTACTTAACTTTAACAAAATCACTTGTAATTTTGAAAATACTAACATTTTGGTATGTTTCTTTTATACATTTGATATTTACAAGTTAAAAAAATTTTCATAATCAAAAATTTCAAATATGTGCAAGAGTGAAGGAAACAGAATAACATTCTCTTTTTAAAAATTTTTGGTTGAACTATTTCAATACTAGATATCATATAATATCATATTCTAATATATATGCCCATAAAGCCATTATCATGCTTAACGTATTTAATAACTTATCTTGGTATCAACCTAATATCCAGTCCAAATTCAGATTTTCTCTTTTGTCTCAAAAATGTCTCCTCACAGTTGGTTTATTGGAATCAGCACTTAATAAAGCTGTATCTATATATCTCCTAAATCTAGAGCACTTGCCATCCCTCACACCTCTCAACCCACCCAACAGAGTTTTTCATTTTGTTCCCTCATGCTGTTGAGTTGTTGAATAAACCAGATCAGTCATCCTACAGAATGTCCCACATCCTGGGTTTGTGTGGTTGCTTCCTTGTGATGATTTGGAGGTGTATTCTCTGCTCTGTATTTCTCATTTACTGGGTGCTGTAGCTCTAAAGGCTTAAGTACATTCAGGTGAAATCTTTTGTGATAAGATTCTCACGTGTATATACATATGAAGTTTAATTACAATTTCAAAGGGTTCATAAATTCCAGTGTAAGAACTAGAAACACCTCATATGACTTATAAATATTAGATATAATTCATAGTTATAATTTTTCCTTCTACTAGTAATTCTCAATGATCCAGTTTTATAATATCATCATTAAAATTAAATTCAAAATAATAAAATTTTACATAAAACACAGTATATCATACACAGATGCAACTTCACTATTCCTGACTGGCCTACACTTGGCAGTGTAACACTGGAGGAGCCTGCAGAATTGGGGGCCCTTCCAGCCCCATCACCAGGGGCAGTGTGATTTCACCTTAAATATCTCACTCGGGCTGCTGCCTCTAACCAGGCAGGTAACCTATTTAGCCAATGAGTTAGATACTACATGTCTGGGCCCAGGGATGCTTGATAAAGATCATGCTAATGTGACCATGAAGAAGGTGGGGGGAAAAGGCAGAAAATTATTTAGGATAATGAATATGTTTGGAGCATAGTCTATAATTATAGTTAATTATGAGCATCCTAATTTGCCTATAAACTTAATCTTCACCACTAACAAGAAAATCACTCTCATATACATACCCTTATTGAAACTGCATGCATTAATGTTTTGAGAAAAACTAAAATGATCTCACTAAAATATATTACTCATCTATTCTCTGCAGCAATGAGGCAGAAAAAAGAGGTCAGAGTTCTAAGGAAACTGTTGTACACACAAATGTGTCTTTTATTCCCTCATGAAATCTCACCGAAATGATAGAAACGGGATTAAACATCAAGACAGACAGACAAACACACTCACTCAGTGATTCACATGACAAGTCTGGGAAACTAGAAAGCACATGGGTGAACAACAAATGCATTAGCAGGCTTGAGAACCCAGAATATCACCCCTATCCATACAATGAATTGCAAAGAGCTGAGGAAATTTAGCACCAGGTACCCCTGGAAGTGAGAACAAAGGAGAATTGTTTGAAAAGTCTCTGAAAAGCAGTTTGAGGACCAAATTTTCCCTGCCACCCACAAATCTCTGCACAGACAAGTCATTCTTCCTCCCCCTACCCCTTGCAAGATCCTGGAAATTTAGTCTCTGGAGAGGATAAATTAGAAAGGTTCTAAATTGGCAAATATGAGGCATATTTGTGGTGGGGGTATTACACTGAAAACAGGAAGGATTAAGTGACATGTGCAAATTGACTTCTAAGACCCCAGCTCTCTTCCTCCTACTTTGTGGCAAAACACTTGGCAGTTGGATTTTCATTCCAGGCAGGAGATGAGAATATTCTTCTCTAGAGATTTTGACAAGATCAAGAAGGCAGGGTACAAAGGGCTGTGCCCAAATCCCCTTACACCATACCACTTGTAGTGGACAGGCTCCACTCAGATGTGCAGGGCTTTCCATCTAACTTAAGTCTCCCAGTTTCAAATGCAGCAGACAACCAAGATTACCAGATACGTGAGAAAAGCTCTAACCAGAAAAAAGAAACCAAAATAAAGAGTAGAAAAAACAAAGAAAAGAGAAATTATGTAAGAAGAAGAAAACTTAAGTTTATTAAGTTCTGACATGTTTGAATACAGTGAGAGGACATCTGATTGCTGGCAAAGTGCACCAAACTTATTAGTAATAATAGAAAATCAGCAAATTTAAAAATAATACAACAGTTACCTCTAAGGAAAAAGGAAGTTGGGCAGGCAGAGAAAGAGGGACACTGTCTGCAGCACAGTTCAAAAGTGTGCAGTATTTTCAGACTTACCACCATACATGCCTTATCTCTAGTCCCCATGAAGATACAGGAAAGCAGGGAACAAGAAGAAAGCCCACTATGGCCAGGTAGGTGGGTGGAGCCTGGAAAGGGAACTGAAGTCTCATTTTCCAAAGCAGCAAGTCAACAGATAATGTTTAAGATAGAGAAATACAAGCATGCTATTTAGAGACATGGAAGGGAAGCATAAAACAATCAGCTAAAAGAGGTATGAGTAGTTGTCTCTAAGACGGAAATAAAGGAAAAAGGCAGAAATCTTCTAGTTGGGTACAAAACTTATAAACCTGTTTGGCGCTCTAAAATGAATACATAGAAAAACTGATATGAAAGCCAAAAACTAAAAACAAACAAAAAAGAAATAAACAGGATTAACATCTAGTAAATCTTCATACTTTTCAACCACAGGTCAGAGTAGAGGATTTGATTTCTACCATTTTCCACATAGTGCTTATTACAGGCTGAGAAGTTGTTTTGAGCATCTATCTGTGCACAGAGTAGGAGCATATGGCTCAGAGTGAGACGCCTGGGAGCAAGAAGGCAGAGGCTAAGATCCCATGTCAGATAGTTGGACGTGACAGACAACAAGCTACTACTGGGTGATGCAGATACACGAAAGAGGAAAGATAAATCAAGAGGATATAGAGCAAAAAACATCATGTTTTTTCATCAACTACAGGAAGAAAGAAAATCAGGACTTAATGTAATTTATTTAAATTTTATGCTCTTTTTAGATCTATTCCCTTCTATACATTAAGTGATCTAGGTATTCTAGTTCAAGACTCTGCTTTCTTTCCAAAAGGCACTGATATAAAGAATAAGTTTTTTAAATTACCGTGAACATTCACTGTCACAGCAGTATCTCAAATAGATAAGCCTTCTCTCCAAAAGATTTACTCTTGAACTTCACCATTCACTAATCTCTAGTACAAAACCTATCTCCTAAAATGTGAAATAAGAGGCTGTTTGCTTCCATTACTATCCTTAAATATCAGACTAAATATAAAGAGCAAAATTAAATCAACATCTCAATTATGAGCAAAATTTATTATTACTGAAAGTTTTTACTACTCTTATTACTTACATGTATTTGCAAATGAAATATATTTTCCCACTAGGGAAGGCAAAATCTCCATTAAGTCAAATGTGTTCAATATGTTATGGTCAAAAGAGAAATATCATAAGACATATATGTCAAAAGACAGAATAGTTTCTAAGAGAATATTCAAACCCTCAAACCTCCTCAAAATGGAATTATGAAAAATAAACTTGCACATAATTTAAGATATAAATACCAAATGCACACTTTCACCATGTACCCACTATGGGAGAGAGTTTGGTAAAGCAGCCACTTAAAAGATTCTCTGTCAAGACATTTTAATTGAAGTTACAACATAACAATCTATTAGGAGGATAGAGAGTTTTAGAGCTAGCTTATATAAATTTAATACAACCCTCTCATTTTACATTTGCATTTTAAGAACTGAAACACAAGAGGTTAAATGACATGCTTAATTAAGGCCACACGTCTAATATTTTTGAGTAAGGTTTTACAGAGAATTGAAATAAATCTTTGAAGGTCATCAATTTTAGTATATTATTTCTTCTGACCATTTAAAGACTGTATATTTTACTTTCCTTTGTATAAAATCTGGCACAATGCACAGCCTACACACATGTATATTAAGAAATGTATGTAATTTATTATTATATATTGCTGTTTCATGTATTTGAATAACATTTTAACTCACATATCATATTTATATAGGGCAGAGTAAAGAAAACATAGTGTTTATAGTTTAATAAAGCTCATTAATAAATGTCCCATCTCACGTGAGGCATACATTTTCTCCTAAGTATGTCACAGGGATACTTCCCTTATTTATTTATTTATTTATTTATTTATTTATTTATTTATTTATTTATTTTTGTCTTAAACTTGCTTGTGCCCTTCTAACAAATATTATATATTTATATTCTACTGTTTATGTGAATGAGAAGAGTATGAATTATTAGGAAAACCAGTTTATATAATTGGTTAAAATAGCCATATCCACACAATACCTTGTATCTTTTATAATTTGGAGGAAATGGAGAGGAAAATTGGCTAGTCATTAGGAAAATCATTGAAATACCCTGTGGCTCTAGAATACCTCATTTTCTTTGGCCAGGAAGGTAACAGCAAAAGATAATATAACTTTTATAATGAATAATATTACAAAATATTAAGGAAAAATAAGGAGCAGGGTAAATTTAGTAAACTCTTGCAGCACAGAACTTTTCCTATATATGTTTATTTTAATCTGATGCATCAACCAACATGAATTTTTATTTGTCACAAGCCTAATCATGATTCCTTGAAACAGCATGACCATAAAGTGAAAGAAAACAGCTAAGAAATAAAATAGCTTTCGTTTGGCCTGGATAGAGGTCTTTAAATTTCACCTGGTCCAGGAGGACCCACAGTCATGTGAGTCAAGGCTCCCAGAGCTAGTGGGCATTCCTGGCCTGGGCAAAGGAGAGGGGAAGAAAAGGACGCAGGGGCAACCTGGGTGGCTCAGCGGTTTAGCACTGCCTTTAGCCCAGGGCGTGATCCTGGAGACCTGGGATGGAGTCCCACTTCAGGCTCCCTGCATAAAGCCTGCTTCTCCCTCTGCCTGTGTCTCTGCCTTTCTCTCTCTCTCTCTCTCTCTCTGTCTCTCTCATGAATAAATAAAACCTTAAAAAAAAAAAAAAGAAGAAGAAGAAGAAGAGAAAAGGATGCAGGGACTCCAGGAATCATTTATATTCCCTTTAGGGGAAAGCATGTTGGTTAAGAGAGAAGGCCCCTTCCCTAGTCAAAAAGTATTCCACTAAAGCCCAAATTAGCAGATTAATAATGCTTTTGAATTGGGGGAAGATCACTGTAAAGGTGTGAATTTGAGTTTCCTCTTAGAATATTCTTTAAAGTGCAAAATGAGACTCAGTTAATCGAATAAAGCCTGGTGTTCTGATGGGGAAAAAGGTAACTGACATACTATCCAGCTTTGGTTTTAAACTAAGAACTGAGTGTAGCAAGTGAGGCAGTAGCTACAGGGAAGCCATGGTCTCTCAAGGTAAGTGACTTTCAGCAATGCTGTGAGGACCTTTTCCCCCTAGGGTTCCAGCTTCTGAAGATGCTGCTGGAAACAGAAGAAAATGTCGGAGACCATTTATCAGTCTCCCTATCTGTGCTCTGAAAATAACGGTAGTCTGTTGGGCAAAGGAGACAGAGACAAAAGTCTCCGAAGAACTCAGAGCCCCACCTTCACTGGACCAGGAGCCGCCCCTGGCCTCTATTAGCCTCGTCTGCATTCCAACATAATCGGAGGCACTGCATACAATGCCAAGTGCTCATGCCAGCAAGATCATAACTCCCCTAGGCAGAATGGGGCAAAAATCCCCAAATTCTAAGCAGCAAAGAGACAGCAACAAATTGGAAGACTGAAAAAACCTTCTGTCTTTATAAAATGTGGCTGGCTGACTGGAGAATGGAAGCAAATCTGTCAAGGCACAAGTTTACTTCTTTTCCACTTTTTAGCAAGAGAAGGTTGTGAAAAATCACAGAACCATGATTAGAAAACTCTAGCAAATTTCCTATTTATATAAAAATAACTATATAACTTAGGAAGCACTTCAAGGGTTTTTTTTTTGGTTAATCTATTTATAAAATCATATTTAGTGATTTCAGAATATTTTTCAATGAACAAAATTCTTGGTTCATATTTTAGGACTGCAAAAAGTAAGTTTACAAGGTAAGTTTTAAGGCAGTGTGGCTTAGAAAGGGGGTATTTTCTCACAAATGTACCAACCAAGTCCACCCACCTCTATAGACAAACCGCCTGAAATATATGTAATTAATGTATATAATAAATGAAATATCATTTAGATGAATATATTTTCAGAGACAGAAACATGTCTTTAAAATGGGAGGACAAAAAAAAAAAAATAAAAAAAAATAAAATAAAATGGGAGGACATTATGAATTATACTTGCATTCCTGAAATATAAAACTTTGGTCATGACATGGCATACTATTTCAGTAAGCTGTTGGATTTATTTTTCTAATATTTCATTTTGAATTTTTATATCATATTCATTAAAAGAAAGTAGCTAACATCAGAGGATCAGCACTGGAGAGGAGATGATTACCTTAAGTTTACATGCTTTTGTTCCATTTAAATGACCATTATGAACATTAATTACTTTTTAATTCAAATGATTGAAAAAAATTTTTTATAAGACCAAGACTGATTTATTTAAAACTAAACAAAGTTTCTGAAAGGTCAAGAAATCACATACCTGAAGAATTACTTCATTAAGTCGTTCTAGAGATTTCTGATTTTCTTGAGTTTTATCGAGAAGTGAAGCCATTGATGGAGTGTGGCATGAATTTGTTTTATTCTTATCCTGGAGATGCCTTTTTGCTTCTTCAGTCAAGAGAATAGAAAGGAACTGCAGGCTGGCAGTAGATAAGGTAGGGCATGTGGTAGACAAACTCACACATGTGCACAACATATCTAAGAGAGAATAATTTCTATGTAAATGTTTGAAAACTTCTTCAAAATTAAAAAAGTGAACAGATCTATTTGAGTAAGTTAATAGCCTTTTTATTTCTAATGAAGTAAAGCTATCAATACTTACAAGTATGAGAAACTCTGGTGTTTAAAGGTAATTTAAACAGTCAACATTAAGACAACAGAATAAAGGAATCTATTTAATCTTCATTTCATTCTTTTTATACAGGTTCTTTTTTGTATGAAAGTGTATGTGTGTATACAAATGCACATACACACTATATTTGCTAAGACCCCAAATAAAAGGATTATATATAGATGAGTACTGACCCCTCTGGGGTCCCATTGGGATCGACAAAGCCCCTGGAGTTTTTGACTTTTCATTTTTTATTTCAGTGCTAATCTAAAAAAAATTTCATGTAACTGTATTCTGAACTATCTAGATCACCCATGTATAATTGTGTTTCTGTTTTCAGACAAGTTGATGCTAAATGGTACTTGCACGAGTCAGTATGCAGTGTTGGCATGGTGCAGAAACAAATGTTTCACAGTAGTTCAGAATAGAGAACAAGAGTGGTTTTGCACAGATTTGCAAACATAACACAGATTAGAAAGAATAGGCAAGCCAATTCAAAAGAAACTACACTGAATCAGTCATTATTAATTTCCTGTTGTGAGCACTGATTTGATCAAAGGAACATTTGATGCATTATACTAATTTTATTGAGTAGCACTGGTTTATAATTTTGTTATATTTTACTTTTATATTATTTAGAATTTGTACTTGCATAAGAGTTATAACCCTAAGAATTTCTACCTAGATTTAGACTAAAAGAAATTCTTATTTTCTTAAGTAACACAAGAAAAATAATTTAGTGAGAGTGGTGTTTCATGAAAATCCTGTTCATTTAAATGATGTCTAAATATTACTCAAGTCTGAGAAAAAGACTGAGATAACATGTTACAAAGTGATAAGATGTTTTAAATATGTATGAACACATGGGTTGAAAACTAAAAACAAACAAAAGCAACTCCATGGCAAGAAATAGCAATGATCATTTTTATTAGTTATGTTTTCATAAACGTTACTATGATCAAAGCTAGCTGTTTATGCAGTAACTTATTTCTGATTAGCACCATGTATTATATAAACTGTGTGCATGTTTTGTAGAAAGATTGTGAATTTACTATGTCCTTATTTTATCACTAGGGAAAGTGTCAGGTAAACAGGCATAAAGCAGGGACCAGCAAACTTTTTCTGCAGAGGGTCAGAGAGGAAATGAATATTCTACACTTTCCGGGTCATCGGCCTTTGTCACAGTATTCAACTCTATCATTGCAGCAGGAAAGCAACCCTAGGGAACATGTAAATGAGTAAGGGTGGCCGTGTTCCAATACGATCATCAATACCATCCTAGTTACCAAAACGAGCATGGGCCAGATTTGACCACTTGGCTTGGATGGCCCACATGAGTAGTACCTTGCTTTATGTTAGTAGTGATTTGGGTGGTAAACTAAATATCCCCACCATGGATGTAAAAAAAAAATCTCAATTATATAGTCAATCTCTTTCAGTTTTACTATCTTCTAACAAAATAATGATTTCTAAATGGTGCTATTCTTCTTAGGGTAAACTCAGAATTAACAATTCCACTTCTTATTGAACATGTATTTCCCTATAAAACTCACTTCAACACTACCACTCTGGTTGTGGATGTATCATCCATCTAAATTTATAGTAAAATGTGAAAAAAACAAGCCAGCTACATTAGTGGTAACTGGGAAACTTAAAAGAACTCTATTTTTAATACATTTAAACTAGTTATTTTTAAAAAGTAACATTTTATAAGCATTTATGTTGAAAAAAGGTCTTCCTGCTATGCTATAATTTAAAGGAGACTTTATGAAAAATTAGACGATAGTCATTCTTAAAAATAATGTTTATGGCTTTAGCATTTCTGTACTATAAGAAAATCCTTATGTCTCGACACACTATTTCTACTCTAAGTTTCCATGTTATCATATATACAGAATTTTAGTTGCAGATTTACCCACTTATAGTGCATATATGTCAAGAAAGAGACTGGCTTCTATGCCAACACATGAAAATCTATCTCATTGTTTTATAATCATGTCATATCACATGTCTCTTCATAAATACCATAGGACTTTCTTAACTTGTTTTTACAGTTTTTTGAACTGGGTTTCAATTTTTCAAAAATGTATTTTTGAGGCTCCTCAAGAGCACTGCAAATTTCTCAAAGTAAATCCCTGGTTTCTATTTCAAATGCCATGCCATAATTACATAATTTTAGAAAAACAATACATATATAAAAATTGTAAACAATTATTATCTTAACATTTATTAGCAGAAAGACCCCCAGCCTAGTGCAAGTATCTTCTTACCAATCACTGTTGCCCAGTGCTTGGCCAGACCCATCATAATAGAAGAGAGAGAGGCAGTAGCAGCTTTCCTCAGGAGCGTAGCCAAAAGGTTAAATAAATGTGTCCATGTATGATAAAAAGCAGATATCAATTCTACATCTATAAAATTAATGAAAACATTTCAAGTTATTAACACAAAGAATAGAAAATACAAAGCTCACAGGATACTTCATTACACACAAGAGGCATACACCTGTCAGATGAAGACAAACGTAATTGAGCATGATCCAAAATTCATTTCAATGAACTTTTCCACTGCTTTTTAAAGAGCTCTTTCATCTACCCCCCTACATAGAGACAAATACACACTCACATATCCTCCTCTTATTAATGCATATTCAACAACAAATCAGAAGGTATGGCAAACTGAATATTAAGCCATAACTTAGGAAACATATATTGTGTATACTATAAAAGCATGGCATTGTTTGTGCTACTTTCATAAAAGTTAAGAAGTACAATGTGCCAAGGTTATGACAGAAAAGAAAGGAGAATTTCTTTGAACAACCAAGAAATGTGCCCCTCTAAGAAAATATGACATGAAATAAGATTCTGCAGCTTTGCCTATAGCTGAGAATGTAGCAATTAACCTTCTATTGTAAGGACAGCCTTTCCTTTCTCTCTACTTGGCAAATGGAGGCTGGAGAGCAGTAGCAATCTGATGACTGTCTTCTCTGATCATGCCACCAGTAGTATCTGCCAGCTTTTGCCAAACTCCATTACCAAGCAAAACTAAGGATTTCCATCTCAGGGTTCTTTTGGAAATGGCATATTCCAGGGAGTTTGGATTAAAGCAATCCTTGGTATGTGTCTCAACGTTTTTGTCATTATCAGCTCTGTAAGGAGTCTTTTCAGATATAATGTTTCCTCCTCCTCAACCCCATGAAACTTTAATTCCATAGATCCTGTATATCTTGTTTATGTACTATCAGTATATCTGTATTTTATACATATAAAGAATTAAGAATAAAGCTTACTGATTTTATTCAATATAACCAAATAAAATTTTAAGTTTAAAGCTAAAATTAAAACACAATTAACATTTAACTTTATGGGATCCCTGGGTGGCGCAGTGGTTTGGCACCTGCCTTTGGCCCAGGGCGCAACCTGGAGACCCGGGATCAAATCCCACATTGGGCTCCTGGAGCCTGCTTCTCCCTCTGCCTAAGTCTCTGCCTCTCTCTCTCTCTCTGTGTGACTATCATAAATAAATAAAAATTTTTAAAAAAACCATTTAACTTTGTAACTACTTTTGCTCAATAACTTTCAATGTAATTTACTCATATAAAATGTATCAAACTATGTATGAGAATTAGCAAATAATATAAATATATACTAGAAAGATAATCAGTATTTTATACTATTCACTATTATTTTTCCAAAAAAAATTTAAAAATTCATTTCTTAAAAATTTTTTACTCAACTTTTACCGTTTATTAGAATGAGAAAATTATTTCTAACTTAACTAGCCAATGGATATACATTCAGATATCAGGGACATTTTTTATTTTCAGGACTTGACATAATGTGACAAATAACCTACATAAAAATAAAACATACATTATTTTTATTTAATTCTCAAAGCCTAAGTCACACACAAAAACAAGAGAATCAATTAAAAAAAAATCCACAGGGCAGCCAATGACAACCAAGACATGATACGACTTTGGGACATCTCGCCATATGACTTGGCTACCTCTTGTCAAATGACTTTGGGATTAAGTGTTGAATCAAAAGTCCTCCGGTCAAAACCATGCACTGCAGTTTTTAGCAATGATACTGTTTATTTCCTGTTTATCTTTGATGAGCTCAGTATCAATGCCTCCCAAGTGACAGCCAAGACAACCCAATACAAGAAATTAAATACGAAGGAATAAGATTTTATTGTGTAGAACTAAGCTCTAAAGGGTCACAAATTGGTTTAGCTAAGACTTTTCCCCCACGGGGGTGATATCGGCCTCACAGAGAATGAATGGTCTATCCTGATTTGCTTAGTTAGGATATCACTATCACTTGTAAACTTTCTTAGTAAGGAATTAGTATTCTTCTAGCACCAGGATATTTTAACATGAATGAGACATTGTGAACTAGATTTGCTGGCATCATAAAACATTTTACTTACCTGAAACCAGGCAAATCCATGAAATTCAAAAAACTAAGAATGAATAGGCAAAAAGTCACCTAGCAATAGCCAAATTATCAATTACTGCATTATAAAATCTTTTTTTATTATCATATTTTAATTCTGTTAAAGATCCTATATTGTTTCACTTTTCTCTTCTACTAAGTACTATGTTCAACTTTTTATCAGAGTATTTTTTTCAATAATTTAGGACCTTCCCAAAATTCTGGTATTTGTTACACTTACGTATACTTGTTATTGCAAATAAGTTAGTAGTAGGTCATTTGGCTGTACCCATAGCTTATAAGAATAATTACTACCTAAACTCACTGCATTTTGCTAATACTACATACAGAACTTTGCCTTCATTTAAACTGACAGCACAGGGGATACTCCTTCATTATACTACGTATTTGCCTCGAATGGTCTCCTGGAACCACTTAAAACATCCAAAGTATAAAACACATTATAAAAGCCTTCAAAATATTGGCAAAGCATGACATAAAATTTAAACTTGGAGTATCTGGTGCAGAGTAAGACTCTTTTCCTCAATATTATTTGCTTCCATCCTAAACTTACAAAATAAAGCTTACCTAACACATCTTTGGTGCATATGGTGAGGACCCCAATGATGTTTGTGACCAGAGGTTTCAGAAGCTCATCCTCAATCACAAGGTCAGGATCTACCAGTAAACATGACTGCAGAAGCCTAGACAAAGAGGACAGGTATTCTAGGAGAAAGGACACCTATTTGAAAAAAGAGATAAAGGAAAACAAGACATATCATATGAAAAGTCTAGCTCAGTGATATTTCTATACATTATAAGCCATTATAAGCCACTTTCTTCGTAACGTAAGTTAATAAAAATAAAATCATAATTCTTAAAGATCTAAAATGAATATGGAGCACACAAAGCATTATTTTCCTCATATTACAAATATGCCATTAATGACCACAATAACACTGTCAAGTATAGTAATGCCAAATGAAGCAGTATTTTCAAAGTCAAATTTCAAATTCCATTTGGAGAAAGAAAGCAAGTTTTTAAGTAGCTAAGCTGTGGAATCAATATTCTGAAAGAGGTAGAAAGGGGGATTCCAAAGCCATTTATCCTATAATTTTATAAAGAAAGAGAGATTACAAAATATTTTCAACACATCTTTCAGGTAAAAATGCAAGTTTGTAACATTCAGTTTCTTTATTGCTATGAAGTCTTTTTTGATGCCTTTGTACACTATACCATTGATTGCAGTTACAGCAAGTCTGACTCTGACGTAGGAAGTGTTACCATAAACAGAGAAGGCATGGAAGGTGAGAGCTAATGAGAAGCATCAGAGAGAGAACCAGAGTCACTGAAGCCTCTCGCAAGCCCACACTCCACCTAGTTACACTCGCCGCTTCCTCAGCACCTCCACTCTCAGGTCACATCTTCCCTCCTGAGGCCTCTTTCTGACCACCCTGCCAAAACAACGCACTCTTTCCCCTACCACACACTCTTTCACCCACCCTCTTCTTCCCATTCTATTTGTCACCAGCTGATAAAATACTTCACATTTTATTTACTGCTGTCTGTCTTCTGCACCAAAGACAGAATTCATGTGGGCAGGCGTGTGTGTTTGCTTTGTTCATGCATCTGTCAGTTGGCATCTAGAGCACAATCTGGCAGAGAAGAGGTTCCAGAACTTTTCTAGAATGAATGAATAATCTTGTGTGAGGACAAACAGCCAAGAAGCAGTTAGCCTACACAAGGCCAGGTGAGGAAGTAGGTAAAAGTGTGAGCTCTGGAACCAACCCATGTACACTGGAATCTTAGCTCTACTCCTTTCCATGTGAGCAACTTTGGACATTTCCAGTCATTTACTTTTAAAATGAAGCTACTAAGGATACTTCATGTGAATATTGGGAGGATTCATATGAGTTTGTACATAAATTAGACAAACAAGCACCCCGTAAATGTTTGCTACTGTTGTTATTCATTCATTCCACAAGCACTGAATGAGTACCTTCCACAGGACAGGCACTGTGCTCAGCATTCAGAATACAGCTGATACAGAAGAACGGGCAAAGCATTGCCTTCACAGAGCTCACTGTAGCCTCCAACCTCATCTCCCCCTCACAGATTCACTCTAGCCACTCTGGCCTCGATATTTCTTGGATAGAGCACACATAACCCAATCTCAAGGGTCCTGCATCTCACAGGACATACTTCAGTTTACATGTCCCTATCTGAAAGAACCTCCCTGACCACCCCAAGTGGAAGAGCCCTATGCTTGCAGCTCTGACATCATTCCCTGTCTCCTGTTTTAGTTTTTCTTCTCAGATATCTATCATCAGCAGCTATATGTGGATTTCCTCATGAACTGCTCTCCCAACTTGAGGGGAAGAATATTTATTTGCATAGCTAAGATCCTGGTACATGGTAGGCCCTCAATGAAAATTTGTTGGATGGATAGACAGTGAATGCAAATAAATGCACTCAAAAGTAAAAATACTACACTGTGACAAGTGTTTTGAAGGAAATGCATACTGTGTTGCATAACCTTATAAAAGGGTATCTATCCTATTCAGAAACCTCAAAGACAGCACTACAAAGCAAGAGCTACTAGTTTTGCCCACCTTTAATTATCATACTACATAAATCTTGTAGCCCTTCTTAAAAATCTGATTTGAGGCAACATTCCTATTAGCAATAATAAGGAATTGTGAAGCATACTTTAGATACAGACACTAGCTATAAGCAAGAACTTAAAAGTAGTATCTGTAAAGGAACAAAAATAAGTTTATTTTTATTAGACTGGGTTTTGAAAATGCATAGAAGTCACTATGTATTTTAACAACTTCAATTTGGTGAAAATGATAGAGATAGCCTAAAATCATAGAATGGGAAGGTGGTGTATACAATATCCTCTTTTTTTTAATATGGTGCTCAAAGATATCCATATCTGGGCAGCTCGGGTGGCTCAGCGGTTTAGCGGTTTAGCGCCGCCTTCAGCCCAGATCCTGGGGACCTGAGATCGAGTCCGCGTCGGGCTCCCTGCATGGAGCCTGCTTCTCCCTCGGTCTGTGTCTCTGCCTCTCTCTCTCTCTCTGTTGCTCATGAATAAAAAAATATTAAAAAAAAGATATCCAGATCGGTGGATAAACATTTTAAGTGGGTTAATTAAAAAAATTTTTTTTTAAAAGCTGGTTAAATTTTTTTAAAAGCTGGTTAATAATGGAATCAGGAAAAGAATCTAGATCTTTATACCCTGCTGCTGTTTTCTACCATGCAAAGATGTCTCAAATTAAAATGTTAAGTAACCTTTTTGAAATAACCTAATCACACCATGTATATTCTGAAAGATTCCCATCCCTCTTCTATGCTTAGTATATTTTTAGCAGAATTTATGTTCCCGGCACTTAAAGCAAATAAATGCACAAAAAGACATGAGGTGAGAGGGAAACATGACACTTACCTGAGCCTGAGTGTGTTCAACTGGAGATGACAAAGGCAGTGGACCCTTCAGCTCCTGCACACAGCTCTCTAGGAAGGTGGCATCCATAATACTGCAAAGAGCAGAAAAAGAAAACCCTCCAAATGAGTAGCATGTTGCTTATTAAAAATTAATAAATTAGTATTTGAAGTCTGAATATAACCTTAAATAGAATTCAAGAGAAAGGATCTTCACAGAGAACAAATCAATGGTTGCCAGAAAGAACGTGGGTGGGCATGTTGGGCAAAATGGATGAAGGGGAGTGGGAGATATAGACCTCTAGTTTATGGAGTAAGTCACAGGAATAAGAGGCACCACATAAGGAATACAGTCAGCGATACTATAACATTGATGTAATGGGACAGATGACAGTTACACTTGTGGTGAACACAGTATAATACATAAATCTGTGGACTAATTAAAATGCACACCTGAAAATAATATAACATTGTGTGTCAACTATACTCAAATAAAAAAAAAAGTAAAAATAAAGAGAAAAGATTTTCATAAATATAATAAATGTATACAAACAGGTATCCTATAATATTTTAGAATGCAGGAAAAGATCTTATCTAATAAATGTGGGAAGCAAGGAATTCTGAAGAAAAAACATCTAATGAAAAGCAGAATAAAATATAATGAAGCTCTTTTAGAAGGAAAGCAAACAAAAGAAAAACCTTGGTGGTAGTTTCCTATTTAAAATAGGAAAAATACTTGCTAGGAAATATGTTCTGATTTAGAAAGTAAAAGACAAAATAATGCAAAACAAATAGGAAAATTTTGTTAAGCCAGGAATAAAGAACATGTTCAGAATATGATAAGTCTTTGCCATAAAAGATCCTTTAATAGCTCTGTTGCCTCAATTTCACAGCAGACTCCTAACTGACTCGAGAAGTCAGAGGATTCCTAAAGCTCATTCTGATGGTTCTCGAGGCAGGAAAACATCCAGGAGAAAAAGTCAAACAACTAGCAGGTTTCTTTTTCTTTTTTTAAACATTTTATTTATTTATTCATAGAGACACGGAGAGAGAGAGATGCAGAGACACAGGCAGAGGGAGAAGCAGGCTCCATGCAGGGAGCCTGTTACGGAACTCGATCCTGGGTCCCCGGGATCATGCCCCAGACTGAAGGTGGCGCTAAACCCGCTGAGCCACCAGAGCTGCCCAACTAGCAGGTTTCTTTTCCAACTCTAGTAGGTCTAGTAGAAAGATGACAAGTAACTGTGAACAAACCCACATCCCACAACTTAATATAAATGGTAAAAGAGTAATGGCAAGTGAGCTGAAACAAGGGATACTTCTTTCTTTTTAAAGTTTTCTTAATATCTCAAAAAGAAAAAGAAAGCACTGTGATTTGACAAAAAGGAAGAAGATATTTCAGATGATGAATGTTCACAGGCAGATGAACGCAAACAACTAAGTGGTCCACAGGAGGTAGGTATAGTAATCTGATGTGGGAAGATAGAAAAGGAACAGTTACTATAAAAAGTGTCCTAACACATCAGCACTTAATCCTGACACTAAAGCCATTCAACAGATGTTACTAATGACACCCCAGAGATTAAAATAACTTCCCCAAGACTGCAATGCTAAGGAGTGAATGAACTACAATCAGACTATCAGTCAGGCTAATTCACGATCTATGGCCATTTTTACTATACTATATAGCCAATATGATAATCGAAAGGTTCTGCCATAAACTCATTAATATTAGCTAAAATGAAATGAAAGAATAAAATCATGATTTCCTAAATTTTATCAGAATACTCTGTAATAGAGAGTTTAATATCCAATAATGAAAAGAACCCCAAATGAATTTGACAATGATTTGCAACCCATGGCCACTATTCTGATATAACCCTAGTGAGATGAATCCTTGACCTCTTTCACTTCCAGTTAGAATTACAAAGTTGAATGCATCATATTTCTTGAGTGTGGTGGAGGACAAATAAGACTTAAAACGTCTGAATTATTAAAAAAAAAAAAAAATCAGGATGGTGGGAGTGCGTAGCAGCCAACATAACAAACCAATATAAGTGCTGTCATAGATCCAAACTAAAATTGTCAAAAGACAATTCTGGCAAAAGCAAAATCCTGCAGTCTAATGAGCCAAAAAAAAAAAAAAAAAAAAAAAAGTAAAAATATATCCCCAGTACACATGAAGTCTTACACCAAGTCACGAATAGAGTGGTGTTGATTCATCTCCACCACCCTTCCTCTCTTACCTACAGAGAAGCTCTATGAGACGGGCCTGCCGAAAAGCACGTGCTGTGTCTCCTGGAGCAATTACCAAGAGGCCGTCCAGAAGGCTGCACACTGCTGAAAGGAGAGGTGGGGTGACCACACACTGCTTGGGCAGAGGGGCAGGAAGGGATGTGTCACGAGGAAGCTGTGCTGATGCAGTTTCATGTGGACCTATTACTGAAAATAAACATTAAAATTATGACTATTTTTTTCTTTACTTTGTGCTTCTGTACAATATTTATAAGTTCTGATCATCAGAGAAAAGTTCCTGAAAGTGCTAACGAGAGATGGTTGGGGAATTTCCCTAATGCCTAATTCATCTGAACCCTGAGGCCAAGGAAGCAGACATCTAACTCCTCCACTCTGTGTGTGTGTATAGTTGTACACAGATGTGTGTGTGTGTGCGTGTGTGTGCCTTGTAAGAGCCAAGACCAGAAGGGCAGTGCACATATTGTGCCCTCAAACATTCAGATACTGAAGAACAAATAGTCTACAACAACCCTTTTTCTAAAACTCTAGAGGCCAGAAATACTTTAGAATTCAAAATTTTTTAGATTTTAGAATAATAGAAAGATGCATATACTGTACATTAACTCACAGCTCCAATGGGATATTGGGCAGTACCCCACAATGAAGTAAGTATTTCTATACTATGATACATGTATAATCACAGTAAACAGGATGCAGAAAGAAGAAATGCCACCTCAACCAGGACTGCTCAGGTTCTGCAGCAGCTATATTCAGGTCCAGGCAGTTTTACACCAAGTGAGTTTTGAGAAATCTTTGAAAGTTTCAGAGATTCTGGATTTTAGAACTGAAGACATGAGACTATAGACCTTTCCTAGAAAACTCAGCAAGGGATTAACAAGAAAGCTACCTTTGTTAATCTACCTCAAGATTCTCCTCATGACCCTTATTATTTCTTTTCTAAAGAAACATTCTCTATTTTGAATAAACTCAGACTTATAGAAAGTACAAGAGTACAAAGAATTTCCTTATACCTTCACCCAAATCCCCACATACTAGTATTTTATTTCTACTTTTTATCTACCTACATAGCTATCTTCTTATGAACTGCTTGCCTGTAAGTTCCAAATACCCCTTCACCCCTAAATTAATTTTCTAAACAGGCTTTGTCTTTTATAATCACAGTACAATGATCAAAACCAGGAAATTAATACTGAGGTAATGGTAGGACATTTTCCAAATTTTGCATGTTGTCCCACTCATGTCCTTTATAGTGCCACAGTTCCTGTTTGGGTCCGATTCAGGGTCACACTTTGGATTTAGCAGTCATGTCTCCCTGGGTTCTAAACTGGAAGATATCCTCAGACTTGCTTTGTCTTTCAGGGCCCTCACATTCTGTAAAGAGCATAGGCTATTACTTTGTGGAACCTCTGATGTTTGAGATTTCCTCATAAGTAGATCTTTTAGTGCATCCTCCCAGGAAAAACAGGATTCCCTTCTATGTCACTACTGTTGGTGTTAACTTTAGCCACTTGATTGAGGTAGTGTCTACCAGGTTTCTCCAACTTTCCTTTGTAATTAACTAATTCCTTAAGGGAAGAATTAGAGGACTATATAACTTTGGGACTATGTAACATCAAGGAAGATTTGACATTTTAAACTAAACAAAACTGGGAAAATTAAATTTAGGTTAATTCCACAGAAACAGTTCAATGGATTTTAAGGGAAAAATTTCAATATTCACAAGATATATATTCCGTGTTTTCAGCATTTTTAGGCCAAGTACAGAAAGGATCAATAAAAGGGGAGGGCACAGCAGTTAAGAAATTCAAACTCATCCAATTTATTTAAATAAACTTTTATATTTTATCTAGTGAAAATTATCCCAGTTATTTAAGTTAATAGTACTCAAATACAGTAACATTTTTATTTTTTTAATGATTCCTTTTACCTTTGTATATCAAATGTAAGTTTACAGATCACAAGAGACCCTGCTAAGTTTTTTTTTTATAAAATAATTTTTCGGGGCATCTGGGTGGCTCAGTGGGTTAAGTTCAGATCAAGTTATGATCTCAGGGTCCTAAGATCAAGCCCCACGTTGGCCTCCTTGCTTGGCAGAGTGTCTGCTTCTTCTCCCTCTCCCCTGCTCGTGCTCTTGCCCTCTTTCTCTCAAATAGAATATTTTTTAAAAAATAATTTTTCTTTTACAAAAGTTGGAAACTAAATTTAAAAATCAAAAATTAGATGTCAAAAGTGTCCCTAATGTAAATGTTAGAGAAAATTATTTTCGCCCTATCCTATATCACTTTGGAGCATATTAATTCCCTGGTTAAGAATCAGCAAAACAACAAATAAAAGGACTAACCAGCTTCACTGGGAAATCCTGCTAGATGTTCCATTTGAGGGAACTAAAATCTCATTACCACTAAAAAAACAATAATAATAAAAAAAATTCACATTTTATCTTAATACTATTTTAAAGAGATGGAATTCTGGAAGATATCTAACAACAACAAAATAATTGTTCTAGTCTTATGGCTCATTGACAATATATATTCAATGCTTTATAGCACTGTTCATTGGCAGATTCAACAAAAAGCTTTTTTGTCAAATATACACTTAAGTGATTGGCAACTAGTAAAACTTTACATGAACATATATTCTAAGCACAATCCTTGAAAATAAATCTAAATCAAGAATGCAACAAACAAAACAAAACAAAAAAAACCCCGCACAACTATATGTCCACACAAAAACCTGTACATGAATGTTCATAGCAGTATTATTCATAACAGTCAAAAGGTGGAAAAATCCAAATGTTCATCAACTGATGAATGGGTAAATAAAATGTGGTATATCCATACAGTGGAATATTTTTAGCAAATTAAGTACTGACAAATACAACATGCATCAACCTTGAAAATGTTAAGTGAAATAAAAGTCACAAAAAACCACATACTGTAGGACTGTTTTTATGAAATTTCCATAACAGGCAAATCTATAAAGAAGGAAAGTAGATTAATGATGGCCTAGGACTGGGAAGGATCGAAAAAGAGGAGTTATTGCTAATGGCAAGATTTCTTTTTGGGGTGATGAAAATGTTCTGAAATTAATTGTAGTGATGCTTGTACAGCTCCGTGAATAAACCACAAACCAGTGAATTGACACTTATTAAATGGGTGACTGTATGGTATGTGAATTATTCTCAGTGAAGTTATTGAAAAAGAGTAACACAACATACTTCTAGAGATAAATCTTCATGAAATTCATTATCAAATTTCATTTCATTCTGTGTCCTTAACTATTTAAACAATGTGAGTTTGCTCCTTTTATTAAGAGAATCAAATGAGTACTTCCTACAATTAAATATTTTTTTATATTGTTACTATAAATTACTAAAAAAAACGAAGTGGGACATTGTTTAGGAAGTTAGGGAACAAATATAATAAAAATTCAGAGTAAAGTCTTAATTAAGCAATTATTTCTGAAGTTTTAGAAAGCCTTTCCCTGTGGATGCTTATATTTCAGTGTTTATGATTACTTTCTTTTTTAGGTAGCATATTCCTTACAGGTGATGAATTTAATGCTACTGAATAAAGGCTTGTACATTCTCTAGAATAACCAAAAGCTAAGTTGTAATCTTCCAAATATATAAAGTTTGAAGCATAATAGAGTTGGAAGCAGTCCCTAATACAAAGTTATATATTACCATTACTAAAAATAAATCCCAGGCTACTCATCAAGCAGTTCTAATAAAATAAAGACTCCACACATTTTGTGGGCTTTAAAATGGAAGCGTCCCCTTAAAAAATACTTATGACCGGACCCTCTCTACTTTCAAATGGACTACTGTAGTAAACTGAAGTGTTTTCCCTAAAGAGGGAAAAAAATGAAGGTAACTAATATCTATCAGTTCCCTAGTTCAAACGCTAAATATTTACACATAATTAATGAGAAACCAGATAGCAGCCAGACTATTTATCTGATGACTAAATTCCATTTATTAGTTAAGGGTATTTGTTTTGTTAATTTATGATATATTTATTCTATCATGTTCTGGGTCACTTCATTTTGTTATCATCCAGACATTATGTTTTATGACTTATTTGATTTTGTTCTCATACAGACAATTAGTTTCAAAATATTTGGACCAACTTGTCATTTCTTTTTGAAAGCAGAATGTCTTCCTGAAAGTGTACCTTGAGCCGCAAACTGGTCATGTGAAGCCTCAGGGAGAGACACCGATGAGGGCCCAAAGGGTGGGAATTCAGTACTCCCCGATGAAGGTGTCACCTATCAAGGAGCAAAGGAAATTATTTTATTCCTAACATTCACTCATTCATGTTCCCACATAGTAAGTGAAACAGAAACAACATGTACAGAAAATATCCTTAAACCAGAAGGTTTTTAACAAAACCACACGAGTTAATATGACTGGAAAACATTCCATATCTTGAGAGTTGTAAGTTTTTTGAATGGCACTTCCTACCTCTTATAGGACCTGCTGGATTTTATATAAATCAGTAACTTAAAGGAGCAAAGTTTTGACTTAAAGCCCATTTAGGATTTTAAGGTCTGGATAAGGCCTATCCCCTCTTATTGCCCAAATGTTAAAAGCCTAAAACATGCTCCTTTAACTTTGGCATAATTCACTGTTTCCCTAAGATAGTTTGCTCTATTTGATTCATAATAAGAGGGTTTTTTTTAAATAAGTTTCAAATAGCACACACAAATTTTAAAAGTGCCTAAGAAAAAAATCAACAGAAATATTAAAAGATTTTTCTCTACCTTTCCCCATATCACAAAAGAACTGTTTCAGGCAGTATGTTGACACTGTGTTTCAGAATACAGTATTTTTTAAAACATTAAGCATAATATAAATTCTGTAGAAGGCAAACAATTTCATCTACAGGTTTACAGATGAGCAGACTGTGTGGTCTCCTAATACAGGAAAAGTTTACACTTATGTGTTTGGCACCTTCTATGTGAAAAATATCTAGAGAGGTCAGATCACTCTTTTTCTTACCATCAATTTATTTTCTCTGAAATAGCCTGAACTTCCCATACCTGGATAAGCTCCATACAGTGCATGCATACTGTATGAGTTGTCACTAGAACTTATGAATCAACCCTACCTTGAACCCAGATACCACACAGCTCAGTACCTGTATATTGATTGTATATGTATCTTAACATATAAAGTAGGGCACCTTAGACTTAATATGATAGAATAAAGCAAAAACCAAGGTTATTTTTGTTTTCACTTTCTGTTAGTAAAGAGAATACAAATCTGAAGAAAATGGCTGACGGAATTTGTATACAGTTTTTAAAATCGCCTTTCAATTTAAGACTTTAATCATCTCTCACTTCAAGTATGACATCACGATAACAAATAAATAACAGAAAGTTGTAGCCAATAAATATAAGCCAAGCCCATAAAGTCATCTAAGAAAGTAAACCTGGATAAATTTCAGTCTAAATAAACACTTATAAATAATATATTAAATACCTTATTTTATATAATATTAGATCCAGGTAATAGGAAAAACCCTGAAGTTTATTTTTCTGATAATGACATTTACCTACAACTGGGTCTAAGATATGTGAAAAAAAATTCCTGTCAACAGACATCCAAATAGCTTTCATGGTCTGTGAAGACGACAATCATAACTGAGACGGTTATCACAAGACACAGGAGCTGACCAATTAAATACAGAGCCTACCACAAGCTCCTTTGTTTGTATAATAAAATTTAGGAGGACAACGATGCCAGAATCCTTTACCTTTTCATTGAACATCCTTTCAACTGACACTCAAGCAATCCTCACTACACAAAAACTAACAAAAAAAACACAGGTAGCATTCAGCGCAGGAAGGCTTCTAAGGGCCCACTGATTACCCAGCTCATTAGAAGAAAGGAAAGTCATAATGTGTGACCAAAAGGTCAGATATTAATAAAAGTTGTGATTTTCCTCAGTAGAGTCCAAGGAAGTGATACACAAATTTAGAAAGTATGATTTTAGAAAGCACCTACCTAATAGTTGTATTACAACTTACTCTATATGGTTGAGAAAACACAAGGACTTCTTTATATACATTGTGTTTTAAAATTTGATTATGGGTGACTTATATTTCTACTAACTTATCTATACCTTTAAAATTTGCTATATTTCCACATTATTATTTTAACAAGTAAAGATAAAAAGTATTAAACTGAATGGCTTCGGTTCTATGCTCAAATCCTTACTTGTTTGAAAATAATCTCCAATGGTATTTATTATATGTAATAATATATACATCCATATGTAAATATGTTACTTGTGTATCTTAAAATCCAAGTAATAACTAGTCTACTTTGAAATTCAAGTATTAGCTTCTGGAAGTTGAAGGGGGTTCACATGAGCCTATGCCATAGGTAGAAGAGGGCTGATCCAGTCTAGGTCCTCACCTGGGATCAGGACCACAAGAAAGGGTCCAAGGTCACACTCTAACTAGGATTCTCAGTTGAGGACATGACATATATTCATGATAGCACCAATACGCTCAGGTCAGAGGAAGTCCTCAGACAAACCTCCAGAATGCTGGCCAGCCAAGCTGAGTATGGCTAAGTCACCTCTTGCCCCAGAGCAGAGAACACACATTCTCACCTGCGATCTCCTCTCTCTACCCCATAGTAACCAGAAAGCCCCAGCTGCGAAGCCAGGGCTGTCCTCATAACAGTGAGTCTAATTCTTTTATCACTTGCTCTATTCATTAAGATGGCTTCAGTACAAAATCACAATCTAGACATTTTCCTCTTTCCTGTTTGCCACATAACACAGCCTGAGATTTTCAATTTACATTCCCTTGTTAAGACCAAAAAAACTGAGTTTTCCTTGAACTGAAGTATATATACTTCTAGCCTTATCACCTTACTAGTATTATAAAAGGCAATAAAAGCCTGTTAGTGCAGATAGATTGGTGTTACTTAAAGCCACTGTCCTAAAACAGAATCAAATTTTTCTTATAAAAACTAAAAAAGATAATAGCCTTTTCTTCAATGTGTTTATAAACAGATTTGATAGCTAAAGAAGCTTTCTGAATCATGCCTTATTGTAAAAGAGGCAGTTACAATTTTAAGAGTCCCTTTGAAGTAGCAGAAAATAGCAAAGTCATTTACCATATCAAAGTAGAATTTGGGCCATTTCCATCATATAAACAAAATGCATCAATGTTCAAAACTATTTTCTTTGTATTCTGCCCTACAGAAATGAAGAGTTCACTGGATGCTTCAAAGTTTCTGAAAGCCAATTTAGGACTTGAATATTTTATCTGTCAAGTAATTTTGTAATATTTTCTATCCTCTTTCATCAAAAGTAGATTGGTTCCCAAATAAGTTATTTGGTTTTTAAAAAATTAAAAGAGAACAAAGGAAGAAAATGAGGATCCGTGAGATGAAAAAGGGTACAAATCTACTCACATTTTTAATAAAAGTATGAAGGCTTCTAAGGAACTCCAGGTTTCACATGTTCATTACTATAGATGATACCTGGTTCTATGCCCAAGAGCAGAAAAGCTCTGGCACAGTTCACAATTTATAATTATTAATTCTCACCAAATTATAACAAGAACTTTAAATTGCTTTGACTATATATAGATCCATGATTCAAATAGATTGTGTACAATACAAATATATATAGATCTATATATCTCTAAAGGAGTGAGTGTAGGATGATATATAAGATTCTTGCCTAACAATAAGATCACTCACTCACATGCAGAGACTTAACCCTAGGATACAGTCACAGTCCCAATGCCCTACTGTATATAATTTATGAGAAGAAGTTTCCTAGAGCTTGTCCTATTCCACTCTACATTAGCTTTGTGACCCTAGGCCAAATGCTTGAATTCTTGAATATACCGCTTCTTCACTTGTAAGAGGGTACCACATTCAAATGGTGTAGATTTACCACCTTAACCCATCTGTAACACTACAGCAAACAGCAAACTAGAGGCTATTAACATATAAATTGTAAAGGCCAAAAGTCGACTCTCTACATATGTTAAAACTAATTATATAAAATACAGTTTACCAAAATTAAGTATATTTAGTATACCCATTTTAGTTACAGTTATCTGCTTAATAAAATTGTTGAAATCTATCTCAAAATGCTTTTGCCAATTTCCTTAAATGCTTGCACTTGACACTGATGGCTATCCCTCTATAGTAACTTAGTTTGGATAAATGCAAACACACCAAAGTGAATACAAAATACAGGGGGGAAAAGCCCCACAAAATAAATACTATTTTCTCTTTCTAATGATTTTTAAAAGAAAAATTATTTATAAAATAGTACCATGCACAGGATGGAATGAATATTCTATTTTCACTAGCTATTACAGTCATTCTAATGTCACATACAAAAAAAAAAAATTAGAAAAAACTAATATGGCGGCATTACTAACCATCAATATCTAAGTTTTGTTAAAAGAATTGATATTAAGGGTGCCTGGGTAGCTAAACTGATTGAACATCTGACCCCTGATTTTGGCTCAGGTCATGATCTCTAGGTTCTTGGGATTAATCCCCACATCAGGTTCCCTGCTCATTGGGGAGCCTGCTTCTCCCTCTCCCTCTGTAGCTCCCTGATTGTGTTTTCTCTCACTCTGTCAAATAAATATTTAAAATCTTTAAAAAAACAAAACAAACAAAAAAAACCAACACACCTGTTTATTTTCATTGTACTACAGCCCTGTGGCCTATATTCCCAACACTTAGGAATTAGAATCTTACTTATATTTCCTTTCTAACTATAATATACAAATTCTTAGATCCTGGGTAATCCACAGTTGGTTGAAATTTATTTAAACAAAGTATATCATTTTCTTTCTCTCCACCATCATGCAAATTGCTGTCTTTCCAGGTTTTCCTGGGGTCACCACACTGGAAGGATGTACCTACTCTATCACTAATTCCTATGTCAAAACTATTTTTTTTAAAGCCTCTTCGATTCATCCCTGGTTTAACTGTCCTTGGTCTACTCTTCATTCTATAAAATAACTTGTAACGACCATCACACAAATGCCAATATATATTTTGTAACATCAACTGTAATATTTAATGTATTTTACTCTGCTGAAATATCTTTAGAGCTGTATCTTTATAGCTATTATGGCTTACCTCTTCGAATCCAAAAACAGACTTAGCTCTCTTAGCTAACCCCTAATCTGGTAATTAAACTTTAGCCTTTGTTCCACACTCCAAACAAACTAGGCATTTTCTGAGTTTTCTATACTTTCAGTAGTACCACACAACTTGGCATGCAGTTATTTTCTCATTGTGCTTTAAGTTCTTGACAAGACTTTCAACTCTTATAAGACGGTACTGAATCCTCAGACATATGTGACATATATGACATATATCTTTTCAACTCCCTGTAAATGTGTGCATATATTTAAGAAAGATTAATCTTTAAAGCTCATTTCAATTGCTACTTCTCGTACATGCCCTCTAATGTAACCTCACTGCACCCTGACCATAACATCTACCATAGCACCTATCACATCTGCTTTGTCGTGAAGGAGTGGAACATTATGGCCAACAACTTGAACCAAACATACTTCTGGATTCAAATAATGCCAGCACTGGAACCTTGACCAAGACACTTATTCACTGCATGCCTTAATCTCTTCTTTTGTAAAATAGCAAAAGTAAGAATGACTTTCAATACTTTTAAGTTTATGAAGACCCATGAGTCATTTCTCTTTAAATGTTTAAATAAACTTAAACTAAAATAAAATCATTTTTATTTAAACTGGTGTTCCCAAAAGTTTCAGAGAATCACATATTTCACAAAGAAAAGCTCAAAAGGAAAGAAACCACAACTCCTTTATTTTGACAATTGATAAAACGGATTAAAAAAACATAGACATAATTCTGCTCAACAGCAGTAAAAAAAGAAGACCACATTTTGGTCAGAAAATTGTTGATGCATACTGGTGTATACTAGGCCTAGGTACCCACCTAATGTGGATATTTCTAAGAAGTAGAAATGAGACTTCAGGAGGAAAAACAACCAATGCCTGACCCTTCCTACCTATGAGAAGGAGACACTGAGCTGGAAGGAAGCCATCTCTGAAAAGCCACTTACAAGGGCAATGCCCCAAAGTGAAAATGACACTCCTTACCCTGTCTATACTTTATGAACAAACATGTCCCAATCCCTATAAAGATTGTCAAACAACTGAACTAATATATTCATTAGGGAACACCATCAAAGTCCCTAAAATAACATTAACTGCCCAGAATGGATAATGACCTAGCAACAGCACACTAGATGGTATGACCCAAATCAAAAGATAGTGCTTTCCTTAGAAAGACAAAATGGAAAAATAAACAAATCAATAAATAAACTGTATCTTTTGTCATATCTGGGAAATACACTAAATAATGATATAAATAACCAGGTACACTTATTGGCAAGATTTAAATCCACTGAACAGATACCTCAATTTGTAACTTCAACATATACTTAACAAAGTATTAGCTGATGTAAGTATGACAGCTTAGGTTTAAAGTAATACTGGTATATGGGATGCCTGGGTCGCTCAGTCGGTTAAGTGTCTGACTCTTGGTTTTGGCTCAGATCATGATCTCAGAGTCCTGGGATCCAGCCCTGAGTTGGGTCCGCACTCAGTGGTGAGTTTGCTGAGGTTTCTCCCTCTCCCTCTCCCTCTGACCCTCCCTCCCATGCATGCTCTCTCTCAAAAAAATAAATAAATCTTTGAAAATAAATAAATATTTACTGGTGTGATGAATAAATTCCCCGAATTTTTTTTCCTGTGAACAAGGACAGATAATATCTCTGACATGACAAAAAAAACATGATTATTAGTAAAATTGGGGTAATGAGACTACTTCTATGAATAAGTCACCAATCTGGTGACTAAGAGTCACCAATACCAAAGCTCTTCTTTTTGGAATCAAAAAAGAAGAAAACAAAGAGTTGACTATAAAAATTCTAATAGATAATTATCTTTTGAGAAACTATACAAAATCTCACAAAGAACTATAAAAGAATTCTTAAAAAAAAATAACAGATTTCATTGGTATATATTTCTAAAAGAATATGTAACATCCAAACACAACCAAGTTGTAAGAATCTTAGGCTCTATTAAGTACTTCTATTTTAATAATGACTAAAATAAATATTTCCAAAATTTTTCTCAGAAAATCTAGTATCTTGATCTCTGAGATTTGTTATTACTAAAGTATCTATTATTAGGTATATTGTATATGTTTATTATTATTATATATTATTATCTCTTATAAAACAGAGAAATGCAAAAGTACTCAAATCTTCTTACGTATGATAAATACAATTTGGTATTTACAAAATAGCTAAGATGACTCAAAGTTAATTAGAGCAATTACTACTTACTGAGTTCCTACTATAAAGCAAACAACTGAAGCATGTACAAATTTCAAGCTTAGTCTATAGATAGCCCTTTTAATAGACAGCGAAGTCTAAGAATTACTTTTAAGCATATATTAATGCTGCCCTTCTGTGAATTAAATAACTAATACAGCTCCTTTTTGCATTTAATCATATGATTTCTCTTGTTGAAACAAAAATACATACTATTTCTAGCACAGAAAGGAAAGCATGACATCTAGTGGAAATGAGGTAATTAGTCAACTTTTCCAAATAAAGGTTCAATGCAGCAGTAACCACAAACTCTTCTGAGTCTACAGAAAATCATGACACCTAAAACTGTAGCAAAAAGTACCAGTGTTGGGATTCCTGGGTGGCTCAGCGGTTGGGCATCTGCCTTCGGCTTAGGGTGTGATCCCGGAATCAGGGATCGAGTCCCATATCAGGCTTCTTGCAGGAAGCCTGCTTCTCCCTCTGCCTGTGTCTCTGCCCCACGCCCCCACCCCCCTGCCGTGTCTCTTATGAATAAACAAAATCTTTAAAAAAAAAAAAAAAAAAAAGTACCAGTGTTGAGAAACTATAGGAGGTGAATTTTATTACTGCCTTATAATTATCTATTATGCTCACATTATTTTTGCTCCTGGAAGTAGGAGTGCCGTGCGCCTCTGCCTTCCTGATAGATCTATGACACAGTAACTGTTCCAATCATTTCTTATGCTTATAAAAAAAGTGAAACCTAGTATCAGTCATATTTAGAAATACTTGGTGTATCTCAAACTTTTTAGAACAAAGCAACTTATGAATGAAAAGAAAAAGGAAGGCAGGCAGGCATAAATTTCAGGTATTTCAAACAATGAAAACAAGCTTCTGACACAAATATTTAGAAATAATGTTCAGAATCTCTAGTACCAAACTGGAATCACTTGAATGGGCCCACTTTCTCCAAATTGCTTTGTCCTTAAGCAAAACCGCACAGTAATCAAGCATTATTATCACATGGGATCTATTCTATTACTACTGATAAACATTTTTGAACTTTTATGCTTCTCGGTCTATCAAATAAGGTATAAAAAAGGTTATAAATTCATCTAAAAGGACATTCAGCATAGCTATATGAGTACATGGGACCCTAGTTCTACAAAGACAGTAGTTTAAATTAATCACAGCTATTGGGACACCTGGCTGGCTCAATCATTGGAGCATGGGACTCTTGATCTCAGGGTTGTGGGTTTGAGCCTATGTTGGCTACAGAGATTACTAAAAAAATAAATAAATAAATTTTTAAAAGTAAGTAAATCACAGCTACCTAAATCATAACCTTATACTCTGTATACAGTCTTAATCTGTCCACTGTGTAAATTCAAGTATTTTCAGAGATTCAAAATGAAGCACTCATGCATTCTTTAGAAGTACCATTGTTTCCAAGGTGGAGAGAGAACTTGGATCTTGATCTTGATTGGACATCCTAGATGGAGCTCTCCAAAACTTGAATGAGTCATCTAAACCTGCGACAACAGGAAAACATCAACATAGTCTCCTGGGTACCATAACATTGAATAGAAAGATCACTTGTTACAGAAAACCAATCAAGAACTAAGGAAAAAAGTTTGCTTAATTTTTATTATTCTTAATTAATTTATATATAAAACTTGTTAAACATTTTAATGACAATTAGTGGACCTTGCTTAATCTAATTTATCAAGACCACCAGCTCCCAAACTTTAATGCGCACAAGAATCATAAAGGACTTGTTAAAGTTATTTCCTGGGTCCTACTGCCAGAGATTCCACCCCCCTAAATCAGGATGGGAGCCATAACTCTGCATGTCTAACAAGCTCACAAAAGATTTCAATGATGTTGAACACTTATTTAAAATGTTCAGACAGGGCAGCCCGGGTAGCTCAGCAGTTTAGCGCCACCTTCAGCCCAGGGCATGGTCCTAGAGATCCAGAATCGAGTCCCACATCGGGCTCCCTGCGTGGAGCCTGCTTCTCCCTCTGCCTGTGTCTCTGCCTCTCTCTCTCTCTCTTTTTTTTTTTTTTTTTTTTTGACACTTCTAGGGCACCTGGATGGCTCAGTCAGTTAAGCATCTGACTCTGATTTCAGTTCAGGTCATGATCCCAGGATTATGAGATCAAGGCCCACATCAGGCTCTGAGCTGGGCATGGAACCTGCTTAAGATTCTCTCCCTCACCCTCTGCCCCCACCCCATATCCCTCCCTCTCTCAATCTGTGTTTTTTTTTTTTTTTTTTAAGTTCAAAAACTTCATCAAATGTCATTTTCCTCTTAATTCCTCCAAGAATTGAGCAGAAAAGTGAACTAGAAGTTCACACTTAAGTATTTCAGGGTAAAGGAATTATGTCTGCAATTCACTCTTAAATAGCTCAGAAAAACATATATATACATGTATATTGCATATAAATAAATGCATATAAATAAATTTTTTAAATTTATAAACACATACCCATATACATGTAGGGGAACAAATACCATAAAATGTTAACATTTGAGAATGCTTATATTCTTCTTGCACCTTTTCTGTGAGTGAGAAATTATGTCAAGATTTTCAAAAAATACTAGCAAAGACTAATCTTAAAATATAACTTATTTTTTAAATCATTAAATTATTTATTATTATGAGACAACAATATTAATATGTGCTAAGATCATAGGAAATCTAAAGAATCTAGAAATAGAAATAAAAAGGTTTCAGCAAGATATTTTGTTTTCTGTTTTGTTTTGTTTTTTTTTTTTAAGATTTTATTTATTTATTATTGAGAGACAGAGACAGAGGCAGAGGGAGAAGCAGGCTCCATGCCAGGAGCCCAATGTGGGACTCGATCCCGGGACTACGGGATCAAGCTCTGTGAAGGCAGACGCTCAACCACTGAGCCACCCAGGTGTCCCTCAGTAAGATATTTTGATAAATGAGTACCATACCAAAAGCAAATAGCTTTTTGATATATTAGCAAAACAAATTAGAAAATTTAGTAGAAGGGGTACCTGGATGGCTCAGTGATTGAGCGTCTACCTTTGGCTCAGGTTGTGATTCCTGGGTCCTGGGATTGAGTCCTACATCAACTTTCCCACAGGGAACATGCTTCTCCCTCTACCTATGTATCTGCCTCTCTCTGTGTGTCTCTCATGAATACATAAAACCTTATAAGAAAAGGAAAGGAAAAAAAAAAGAAAAAATGTAGAAGGAGATGAACAGGAGAGACTCCTAACTCTGGGGAAACAAACAAAGGGTTGCAGAAGGGGAGGAGGATGGGGGGATGGAGTAACTGGGTGACAGGCATCAAGAAGGGCACTTGATCAGATGAGCACTGGGTACTGTACTACATGCTGGCAAATTGAATTTAGATATAATTTTTTAAAAATTAAAAAAGAAAATTTAGAATGAAAAGGTCTCATTCTTGATTACCTAGAAAGAACCTTCCAAAAAGTTTAAAACATCAAAAAGAGAAAAAAAAAAAAAAAAAAAAAACAGTAAAACTTTACTGAAGGGCATGAAATAACTTATAAAAAATTAATAAGATGTCAAAATGTTTTCCATGAAGAATTTATAACATAGAAAAATGCTTAAGCAATGTTTAGTGAAAGGAAGGAACAAAAATATACATAGATATGAACACAATCATGTAAAACAAACAAAAGCTATAGGATGAGAGAAGACGAGAAAATTCACCCTGACGTTAACAAAGGTCATCTCTGTGTAGTGGGGCCCAGAGATAAATGCTCTCCTGGGTACTTTCAATTTTTTAAAAATATTTTGTAACAAACACATAGGTTACGTAGGTTTTCAATAGTTTTTAAATAGTTAGATTTCATAAAAATAAAAATATACTACCATTTAAATCACTACCTTCTGAAGTTCCATCCAGAGCAGAAAAATTCAAATCAAATGTATATCGTCCCAGGTAACAGTGTTTTATCATCTGATTCAAATGTTCATAGAAATGGCAATGATATAGAAGAGCCTGAAGGGCAGGTTTTCCTATGAGCGACAGGCCAGAATCCTCATCGTGGACACAGGGACCCTGTAAGGAAAAGAGGGAGAGAAAAAGAAAGACACCCTGATTATAATGTAATTTCTTCAAAAAGACCTGCTGTCTGCCTCTCAACCCCAGCCTCCCCCCCCCGCCCCCAAGGGACCAAACGGGTCCCAGGTGCTACCAGGATACTTATACCTGACTCTGTCCTTCCACACTCAAAGCAGTGTGACCTAGGGCAAATATTTCATAGTACTCTAAGTTTTTGCTGCCTAAAAATCCTCTGAAGGCAGAAGGCTGATCTACTCTTGAGAGATAAACATTAGTTTACAATGCATCTATAAAATGGTACAGTTTTAACCAAGTAATTACATTTCTTGATCCACGAATACAATAAAAGCAGTATTTTTCAACCTACACAGAATATTCAAATATCTGAAATAATGTGATCCAGTAATTATGTTCCAAATTATTTTTTGCACCTATCAATATGCCAGATAAAAATGAAAAGACTCATCACTACACATGATAAAATCTGTTTGCCACATTACTTCTCACTGAATTAACTGTGACAACAGAAACATGTAGGCAGGCATGCATGCGCGCAGGTACACGCGTGCGAGGGCGCGCACACGCACACACACTCACTTTCCATCAGGAAGCTGAGAAGAATCTGCCATTCTATGATTTTAATCTCATTGTACTTTTTTCCAAATAATCTTTTTGTGCTGCCACTTATTACTTTTCCTGGAATATCCAATGGCAAAAGTTAAGCAGCCAGGATTGGTTTAAAGTTTGCAAATAAGCCTGTCCCTGGCTTATAATTCTATTTTTGGAAAATGACAATAAAGTTATGATTTTTAAAAAAGACCATAAGAGAGAGAAAAATAAAAGACAGAAAACAGCAATCTAAGTTCTAGCAGGAAAGGTATGGTCAAAATATATCCAAAATGTATCATTAACTCTGAGATTTGTGTATGGGTCCCTTTTCTCAGGCCTCCTCATCACCAAGGAAAAATGGATGTTAAAACTTACTATCTGGAAGATAAAATAATTCACAAGTTAAAGATTTAATTAAATCAATATGATCATTTCAATTAATCTTTTTTTCAGGATATTATCATTATAATCAAATATCTTACTTTATTATTAAATAAATTGTATGGTTATAAATCTGTTATTGCTGTATTCTAATAATAAAGCAATTTACATATCTAATAAGAAATAAGAATATATAATAAGCAACCAGCACATGATGGCCCCTGTGTAACTTTAAATTTTGAGGTCTGGAAGAAGCAGACAAAACAGAGTAAAGTACAATAACAGGGTCATGTGGCTGTCTGTTAACCATGGTATATGTTTCAGACAATGTGGCCCTTTCATGTACTACTTTATTTTATTATCTGGGATGAAATAATTCATCCCAAACCACAGAGCCAATCCTAATATCCACAGCTTCAAACTCCTCTATCTTTTAAGCAATTTACAACATTCTAAATGTACAAAACGTGAAATACAGAGATTTGTAAGAATTGCTTAAAATCATGAATTAAAGCTCTCATTACAATAATTCAGAGAAGGAATTAACAACCAAGATGAGAATTATAAATAATTCAGCTAAATTTACTAGCTTAGCTCCAACAACTTAACAAACTTCAATAAACCAATAAAATAAAATGATTAAACAAAGTAGGATGATACTACCTTTTCTAAATATATTTCATAATGATGCCCAGAACAATTTTTAAATTTTATTACACAAATTACATAAAATTTTTACTTTTCCAAAATTATACCTATATACTTATTTCCTGGATAAGTTACACCACAGTCCAAAATTCATAAATGTTTAACAAAAATAAGTGAAGGAATATAAACTATATAAATCTTAAAAACAAGCTCTTCAAGAGCTCTCATTAAATCTATTGATTCTTTATTCTCTAAACGTTTCCTGAGGCTGATGGTTATACCAATTGCTAAAAGGAAAGGTAATACAAACTCACTGTCTTGTAAAATCCACTTTTTCAGGGAGCCTGGGTAGCTCAATCAGTTTGACTTGCTCAGGTCATGATCTCAGGGTCCTAAGATTGGACCCTATGTTGGGCTCTACACTCAGCAGGGAGTCTGCTTGTATCTCTCCCTAGACTCACTCATACTCCTCATAAATAAATAAATAAATAAATAAATAAATAAATAAATAAATAAATAAATAAAATCTTTAAAATGATAATAAAAATAAAATCCACCATTTTTTTTAGTTTTAAGTATTTCCAAAGTAAATGAGAAATTACACATATATAGAACTGTAGTAGTTATTCCCTAAGTATATATAATTATCATAGTGATAATCATTAACATAATCACATTTACCCTTCAATTAAATACAAATAGTCTCTGACTTACAATGGTTCAACCTATAATTTTTCAATTATAATGGAGCAAAGTGATACATATTCAGTAAAATCCACACTTCAAACTTTGAATTTTGATTTCTTCCTGGGCTGGTGATATTCAATAACATATTCTCACAATGCTTGGTGGGCAGCAACAGCCAGCCGCAGCTCCTAGTCAGCCAATGATCACAAGGGTAAATAGCTGATTCAATCACATGCTTTTTATTTTCAGTACAATATTCAATAAATTACAGGAGATATTCAACTGTTTAATTATAAAACAAGTTTTGTATTAGATGATTTTGTCCAACTGTAGGTTGGTAGAAGTGTTCTGAGCACATTTAAGGTAGGCATGGATAATCTATGACGTTTGATAGGTTACGTGTATTAAATGTATTTTCAACTTATGATATTTTGAATTCAATAATGAGTTGACTGGGACATAACCCCATTGTAAGTCAAGGAAGATTCATATTTAAAAATTTTTTTCTCTAGTCCTTATGAATATAAAAAGAAAAGATTGAGAAAATGATAACAATATAAATCATAATAAGAAATGCAAGTTTAAAATTCCATCTACTTAATAAGGTTTCAGAACTCATTTTATTTTTTGTGCCTGGCTGGCTCAGTGAGAGAAAATGAAACTACGGATTGTGGGGTTGTGAGTTCGAACCCCATGTTGGGTGTAGAGATTCCTTGAATAAAAACTTAAAAAAAAAAAAAAAAAGGGTACCTGGGTGGCTCACAGAGTTAAGCATCAGATTCTTGGTTTCAGCTCAAGTCATAATCTCTGGGTGATGAGATCAAACCCTTTGCTGGGCTTCATACTCAATGCAGAGGCTGCTTAAGGTTGTTCTTTCCTTCCCCCACTCACATCCTCACTTGCTCTCTCTCAGATAAACAAATAAATAAAATCTCTAAAAAGAATCTTTTTTTTTCTTTCCCTATATATCACAGTGAAAATTGCTTCAGCCTACCAAGATTGAAGAAATTAAATTCTAATATGAACAAAAGGATATCTCAGAAAATAAAGACTAAGATAAAAATATAAAAGATAAGGAGATAAAAAGAAAATCAATTCGAGAGACCTAATATAGGACTCATATGATATATGGAAAGAGAACAAAGAAAAGTTATTTTTAAAATAAATAAACATGAGGGATGCATGGGTGGATGCATGGGTGGCTAAGTTGGTTAAGCACCCAACTTTTGATTTCTGCTCAGGTTCATGATCTCACGGTCCTGGGATTGAATCCTGCTGAGCATGGAGTCCACTTCTCTCTCCATCTCTCCCCGCCCCCGTCCCTTACCTAGCTTGTGTGCAAGCACATGCACACTCTCCTTCCCACTAAAATAAATAAATCTTAAAAAATAAATAAATAAATAAATAAATAAATAAATAAATAAGAAAAAATGTGTCAGAGTCAAAAAAAAATAGAACATCTAGGTCTTCAAATTAAGGAGTTTAATGAGTGTCAAGCAAGAGCAATGAAAAAGATATATAACCATAAAATTCTAGGACATCAAAGATAAAGAGAGAATGATAAACAAAAAAGTTGGCCATAAAGGGATAAAAGAGCCAGATGGGCATCCAACTTCTCATCAGCAGTATAGGATGTCAGAAGATAGTAGAGCAAAATTCTTATAAGGAATGATTTCAACCTATCTTGTAACTACCCAAACTATCAAGTGCAATTTAAATACATTTTCAAATATGTAAGAACTCATTATGTTTGTTGCTCATGTACTTGTTTTTAAGATAGAAATATGATTATTTTGAAGATGATTTCTAGGAAAAAGTCTCTCAATCAAAAAGAAAGGATGGCTAAGAGTTTAGAAAAAAGTGTGATACGATATAGACTTACAATTCAAAGAAAAAAAATTATATAGATAGATAGCCAGGGACAGAAACTCCAAGGGAAAAAAAAAATAAGTCACCCAAATCACTTAATTAGACACACACAGACACAAACTTATGCATGTATATACACATATATATTAGAAATATACATATAAATATTAAAAACTTTTAATACAATAAATATTAGACAATTTTTCTTCTGAGCCCTGTAAGTATAGATACAGAAATATAACCACAGCCCAGTAAGTGGCTCTATAGTAAATCACTAGTTTTCAATTTTTAGAATCAACTTACATATAAAGCAAGACTGAAGAGAATATGAACGTCATCAACATTCACAAAGTAAAAGTAAAGATAAAACTGACAAAGATTAGCAGAAGTGAAAGAACAGGAATATCTTAGCTACAACTTTCTTACCTTCTTAATGAGGGGACAGAGATATTATCCACAGGTAAGAAGACAAGAAACAGCAGGTAGAGAAACTAAGTCTGGTAATAGAACTAAATTTGCAGGACATTATTTAAATGAGCTAAATCCTGTGTATCAACACAATAAAGGAACAAACATTATAGCAAACTACTATTTAGATATGAAGGTAACTACCTAAAGAATTAAAATCGGTAGGAGGTAAAGCTATCTCTGTGAATGAAAAGAGGCAGTAAATTTCATTATAAGCTCTAATGGTTGTTTTAACCACATACATTTTTACTTAAAAAAAATGCTTCTAAAAATACAAACAATTCATCCAGAGTATAAGTTCTTAAAGAAGATCAAATCTGGAATATGTACATATGTACATATTACACCATTATTTTTTATTCGATTTATTTTAACTAATATTAAGCCTGAATCCCCATTCTCAACGTGCCAAAGCTTCCTAGTGGCAATGGCATGTTAGCAACAGAGCTTTACTCAGGGCAGTAAAGCCAAACCCAGCATATGCACAAAAAATGGTCTGACTCAGGCTTTCCATAGATGACTAATGGTACAAGGTCCCAAACAATGAAGCTTTTCATGCATACACAAGGTTCCGTTCCACAGATCCATCAGTAATTGATGGGGCTGTCTTCTGGCATAGTGGGGAATATCAGCATGGTCTAAGTGCTCTGTCTTTGGATGTCTATATCCTTACCAGACTTGCCCTCAGGTGAATGTGCTGGGGCTGTCAGATCATCTACAAAATTGCCAGGGAGAGTTGAGAAGGACAGTATGCAAAGAAAGAAAACTCTTCAAATCACCAGGTATCATTACAAATAAGTTTGCAACGAAAATCACAAATTATGTCATAGAACACTCCAATTAATTTGAAATCATTGTTTTCAAGGATGCAATAAACTGCAATATTAATTTAAAAACATGTATTTTACTCCTAGTGTCATACTCATTTACCTGTGGTTCAAAAGGAACTAGAAGCAAAGTAAAAATCACATTTAAGAAAAGCAGACAATACAGGCACCTGGCTCAGTCAGTGAGCACATGACTTAATCTCGGGGTTGTGGGTTTAAGCCCCACATTGGGCATAGATGTTAGTTAAAATCTTTAAAAAAAAAAAAAAAGACTAGAGAGTATTTTCAAGAAGAAAAAAGAATTATTTTAATATGTAACAAATTAAAAAAACTGCTGTAATATAATACAGAGATTGGAAAAAAATGATCCTAATTACATAAGCAGAAATCCCTAATTACATATAAATTATGAATACAGATAAAATGATATTGCTTCTCTGACACCAAGTATTTATTGTTTTGTGAAATCAATACTTAGGAGGATTCATGATGAACACCTTTAAAGATGAAAAATATGCACTGATGATTATCACATCAAATATGAAAATGATGCATACTGCAACAATAAATGAGTGGACTATCTACCTAAAACGCAAACACATATGCAGTTTCCACTTATGTCCACCATTAGTACACAGAAGCAATGACTCTTTCCCTCTGTCCAGGAATAATGAAAACGTCTAGAAGCCAGATCTCATTTCTAAATACCATTCTCCATTAAAAGAAATCAGGGCTCTCTGAGTAAATGTCTGATTCTAAGCTGGGGCTGGAAATTCTGGAATATCTTGCTATACCAGAAAATACAGAAGTGCTCAAAGACTAAAGAAAATAAGTTAAAAGGACAAAAGATTCTTCATGAAGGGGCGCCTCTAAGTCAAATCTGGAACAATTTGAATATCTAAAAATAATGATAGAAACAGGCTACAACTCATAAAACAAAGAGCCTTTGAGTCTACACTGAAATGTAGAAAAAAAAAAGAAAAGAAAGAGAAGAAAGAAAAAATGAAAGCTCTTTCTTATAGTAAAATGTAATAAATGTAGAAAGAATGACATAATTAGAAAGTCACCATTTGGCAACCATTCTATAATAATTGCTTCAGACAAGAACGGAAGTCAAAACTAGTGGAAGAAAGTTGATGAGAAGTAGGCATCAGTGCAGTCTCAGAGTGTCTTCCTGCAACAGAAAAAACTGAAACTCCATATGAAGGAAACATGCAGGCTCTACCTTAACCAAGTTAGCAAAGTCAGTATACCTAGTAAGGGGACAAACAGATGATCTTGTTTCCTGATACAATGTACTAACACTTCTACAGCTTTTCTATCAAAAAATGTATAACTTGAATCTAATCATAAGGACAGATAAATCTAATTAAAGAATATTATAAAAACTAAATAGCCTGTACTCTTCAAAAATGTTAAGGTCATTAATGCTATTCAGGAACTATTTTAGATGAAAGAAAGGAGAAAGATACAACTATCTGCAACATGTATTCCTGATCCTAGATCCTGACCGGGTGGTGTTATTTTTTTCTTTTCCTATGAAGGACAATAGTGGGACAACTGGAATAATTTGAATAATTGCCTAATTTTGGTAATTTTTATGATGATTTTATGAGAAGGTCATTTTTAGGAAATTCACACTTAAGTGTTTAGAGGAAAAAGCAGCATTATGCCTGCAACTCTCAACAGTTCAGAGAAAAGATACTTGCAGACAGAGCTAAAGCAAACTTGGTATAATTGTTAACATATGGGGAATCTGGGTAAAAGTTATATAAAAACTGTACTGTTCCTGCAACTTTTACATAGGATTAATTTTTTTCAAAATAAAGTTTAAAAAAATAAATTATGTGGACAATTCAAAGTCCTACCATAAATGTGGAAAGGAACTAAAGCATAAACATACCACAAACTGACAACTCACTATATTTAAGTGCATGAAATTACATTTACCCTTAAATGTGTAACATTTTCAAGTGGGAAGACCAACTTTAATATTACAAAAATTATGCATAAGCTACCCTAATTCTACATAAAATATTATAGCAATGTTCTCTGGATACGTGTTTTTCTTCTCTCACAGGCCATAAGCCCCAGAGAATTTAATCTGATTACCTGTGAATCCCTAAAATTTAGGTACTCAACCAATGTTTACAGAAATGAACTCAAACAAACTACACAGATAATCCCTATCTAACCAATACATTTGTTATAATCAATTCTAAAATTCTACTCTGGTAATTAAAGTTGCAGGGATATGGATCTGTGACAAAGGTTCTCAAACTAAACCCAGCAACATAATCCTCCACGTGCAAGAGTACTAAATTCAAGTCAAACTGCAGAGAACTGCTTTACCAACTGGAGAGCTAGGAGCATGACAGTTTAGAGCCCCATGGACAATGATTCTGTTTTCTCTACCAGAGAAGACTATTAACCTTAAGGAAGAGAAGACCAATATTTATAAGCATCACTCTTAAAAAACAATGCCTTGAGGGATGCCTGCGTGGCTAACTGGCTGAGCGGCCAGCTCTTAAATTCAGCTTGGCTCATGATCACAGGATCCTGGGATAGAGCCCCATGTCCAAGTTTGCACTCAGCTGGGAGTCAGCTTGAGGATTCTTTCTTCCTCTCCCTCTGCCCTTCTGCCCACCTGTGTGTGGGTGCATGCTCTCTCTGTCTCTTTCAAATAAATAAATAAATCTTTAAAAAAGAAAAAAAAAAAAGAACCAAAAACAATGCTTTGAATAGAAAAGATCTGTGGCACACCAAGCCTGATGAACCAAAAACTGGATTCTCATTGCAGCAGGAGCCATGGTTTCAGGTCCCTACTGAAGGTGTTGGGTGCTGAAGGAAGCTGCTCAGAAGTCAGGCTCCTTATCCTCCCCTGCTCATAGTAACTGCCCAGGTCCACTACACTGCTGTATCCATGCAACAGTAAGTGGGGAATCACACTACAAAAATTAAGACCTGATTTTTTAACTTTATTTACTTAGCAATATCATCATGCACTAGCAAAGACTGATAAAGCGCTATCATGTCTGTGGTGGGAACTAAAAGAAACACTGAAAAAATATATGAAAAATATGAACACATATATTCTACACAGAAAGATTAAGTTAAATGGCAAGAAATAAGGCAAGGCAGTAAAGGTAATTTATGAAAAAGAACTTAAATTATAGATAACTGATATCAAATGCTATTGTCTTTCTGAGTAAAGGAAGTTAAAATGGATTATATGGTTTACTGAAAGCATTTTTTAATACTTTTTGAATTAAAATGTTTTAACTGATTTATGACCCACCTGTTCTAGAAAAGATTTAAGGCCTATTACAAGGAAAGGTAAATTATAACATGATAGTGAAAATATAGCAGGGATGAGAGAAAGACAAAGAAAAGTATGAAAATATCAGACCCAGGAATAAAGCCAAAAAACATATATACTAGATAAGCCACATGTTGATAGGAAGGCTCTAAACTTTCTAGCATTCAGCAATAAAAGGAAAAACCAACCAGTTACATAATTTATAGATGCAAATTATTACCACTCAGAAGTACAATTCCAGATAGTGACATGAAATAGGAATTTCTTTTGGGTGTGTAGAGAAAGAATCTGGAGTGGGGGTAGTAATCACAGAAAGACACTGCAGAATGCCCAGTGGAGTGACAGTACAGAGCACATCCACTTAGACTTCAGGCATCAAAACAAAGTGCAAAGCAGTAAAAACAATTCTCTTTGTAAAATGTAATTAATGAAATATCTACCTTAACCAAAATAAAATATTTACAGTGCTTCTAGGTACTGGTGCTACTTCCTGCCCTATCCTCAAAATATTGTGAAATACATAGACAAGCAAATGAAACATTTTTTCGAATAAGATTATCATTTATCATTCTACCAGTTTTAGTTGTAGAATAATAGATGTGTAGCACCTTCTTTCTAGATATAATAAACTGGCAAAGGTCACAACCTTTGGAGATTATAAAATTCCATTGAAGTATCTGAAGGCTATTTTGCTCCCTTCTTGGAACAGCTGTTTTCACTTTGGGATTTAAAGTACCACTAAACTGTTAAACAGGGGGACAAATATGAGGCCACCAACTATTCATAGTGCTAAATAAGGATGCTTAAAATTCAAAAGAAAGACTAAAAACAGATCAAAAAAGAGGAAAAAAATCTGAGTTTACTAAACACACATACACAAACCAATTAGAGCTTATTTTTCTAATTTTGCTTAAGACTAGCAAAAGGTTCATCATCAAATACTATTTGGAATTAGAGTAGCTCTCAAAATTTTTGACTTTGGCCAAAATAAGCAAGGCAAAAGACTGCAAAAGCTCATTTAAAGCACTATTTTCAACTTTTTAATAGAAAATTATTCTTTGATAAAGAACTGGAGAATAAGACCAAAAGCTACAATAAACATGTCACTAGTAACAAAAAGGAACTGTATACTATTTAACTTGTAAAAGAAAAACATGAACATCTATGCATGTTTCTATACTATAATAAAATGTCCCAAGAACTCTAATAGAACCCAGAAGTAGCATTAACTCTTGCTTTCATATTATATTAATTTAAATAATAAAAAAATCATTGACATTACATTACCAAGCATATAAAACACAAGTGTTGCTAGTTTAACAAAGGGACTAGAGATGATTTGTATTTCAGCCAAAAACAACACATTTTAAAATCTAGTTGTTGGATAACAAGCATCAAAATTACACCACCATTAACATAAATATTAATCCTGTGTATTCTTTCCAGTTTTGTGTCCTATAGTTTTATTATAATGCAGACTATGAATAGCCAACCATTATCAGAAGGAATGTTAAACAAATTAGAGGAACAGGTGGAAAGTGGCCTAGGTTTTTCCAGAACTAACAGTTAAGCTGGGTGTGTCAGGTGTGGAAAATAGAGCCTTCCAAGAGTTAAATGAGATGTAGGTCTTGACCTGGATTCAGGATTCAAGTCACTGTCTGAAAAGCTGCCCTCACTGCAGGCTCAAGTGGATTCAGCAATTCCTCCACAGGTATATTCTAATGAAAAATTTAAAAGAAAATTTGGATTTGTCGAGGATCCTGGGGAGTGAGATGCAACAGTATGATTAATAAACACAGAGAAAGAACATATTTTATGTCCCCAGTGACTGCACTTTTCTATCCTGCAAATCATCTAAAAAGTAGTAGGCTATAAAAAAGTTAGGTACTACTAGACTTGATATTCAGAACATGAAAAAAAACTTAATCCAATAAAAACCAAAGAAAGATAAATTATGACCTTAAACTGTACTAAGGAAAGGAAAAAGGGCATTAACATTAATGCATACTTAATCATAAACAAATTTATGTATTATGATTAAATTATAGAGACAGTACAATGAGTAGGTAAGAGAGACTAGCTACACTCAAAGCAAAGATGTGATTTAGAGCAAACTATTTAAACCTTCTAATGCAAAAGTTCCTTAATCTACAAAATGAAAATAATTTAGTGGTTCAGAATTCAAACAATTATACAAGTTAAATATTAAGTTAAATATTGTTAAGCTCCTAGAAGAGTACACAGAATACTGTATTAGCTATTCTATTTCTGTACATGGAGAAAAATCCGTAAATGTGATAGAATATAAGAAAATTTCTACATTTCTTTTAAGAGATCTTGTTGCCATAGTTTCATCAGTAATGAGATATATGCATATAATATACATACACACGCTGAAACTTTATCAATTAATCTCAAATATCTAAATTGATAACTGTTTAAAAGCCACTCACCTGCCAAGTATAATCCTTTATAATTACTGAAGGCATTGGAATTACAAGAAGATTCTGAAGAATAAATGCAGCCTAAAAAAAAAAAGAAAGAAAATGTCAATACTGCCATCTTGTTGTCATCTCTGAAATAACCTATATATTGAAATTTAATAATAAAGAACATTTCACTGGATAACTGAACATCCTGAAACATCATTATGAAAACTGCCAAGCTCATTGCTTATTATATGATGACCTAACAGTGGGTGGAATTATTTCATCAGAAAATATACTTTTTCCTATTTCAGAATTTTATATTTCCAAAAAATGGTCTATAAAATGTAAACTGTTCTGGTAACAGTTAAGAAATACTTACATGTTTCTATTATTACACACACACACACACACACACAGACTCTCTCCCTTCTCTCTCACCCCCCTCTCTCTCACAAGTTCCTTTCAATAAAAAAGTTCTAACTAGAAATACAAACCACAAATGTCCAACTTTACCTTCTAGGTCCTAAAGATAGTCAAATTAAATAACTGTATATATAGTGAAGATTACAATATGAAGATGAGTAACGGGGTAACAGAGGGGGTCCAAGAGAGTGAAATTTTCAACCATCTTAATTCGAAGTCAACAGATATGTTGAAATTCGTAAATCAACAATAAGCTACAAGTTTAAGCATTACTATTAAAAAACAAATAACAAGAAACTATAGCATTTGGATAGTGGAACTGAGAACTTGCAAACAGGGGGCCTGGATCTGCTGTTTCCTCCATAAAGCCTCAAATCACTATTTCATTGCTGTTTTTAAAAATAGTTGCATCAATCATCATTTCAGTAAAAGCAGTAATGAAAGAAAACCACCAATTATTTAGAAAGAATTAAAATAGGGTTTAATTTTCCTCATATTTTATGATTACTAGAGTACTCTGACAGCCATTCATCTCAAGTAAAGCTTTACAGATATTTCTCATATACACTGAGGTAACAGAAAAGTAGTTTTTTTTTCTGTGAACTACTTTCCAATATATAATAATATAGAAGAGTTCATATAAAACATAGCAAATTCTGCCCTGATCTTACCAAAATAAAGGAATCCAGTATTTACTGTGAATTAGTATCTTTTTTATTCTCTGGTAGCATTTTATTTGGGCTTTTTTTGTAGGCAGAAAAAATCACGGTGGGTAATCAGTCCCCAGTCTTTATAAAGACCAACACAACGAATTTCTAGATCTTTATGAAAGGGAAAAAGTACTAAATGGACAGGCATACCTCCCGGCGCACCATACTACATTCCGACTGGTCCAGCAGAATGTTCACCACTGTCCCCCAGAGCCCACCAGAAATGTTTTGACAACTATTTGCCAACGCGACACAGCCAGTTTCAAGGGTGGTCAGTGCTGATCCTAATCCCAATGAAGTGAACCTCACCTGTTCAGATTTAAAAAAGTTGTCAAACCAAAAAAATCCAATTTCCTAACATGAATTCTTAATTTTTCTGGCACATGAGATATCACACTTTCATGACATTGTCTTGACGATCCTAAATTATAAAAGGCACTTACAGAAAATAGTGCCCTATAAATTTATGAATGAATAAAAATCCTATTCTACAATTCAAATAAGCAAATATCACAGAAAATCAAAACCAGGTATAAATAAGAAAAAAAATTATATCTGACAAACCTTGTTCTAAGGAAAGCACTGGGTGCTTACATATCTTTTGTGAACATGATTCCTGTTTATTCCTCCTTTTTAAGGAGGTTATCTATTATTTTGTTCTACTATCCTTAAGTTACTAGTGTTTCCTCCAAATGGCTTTAATTTTTTGAAACCTCTTCTCAAAAAGAAAGAACTCGATCTTTTTATAAATTATCTAGTATTTTCTCCAAAATTACTATAAAAGAAAAATGTTTCAAATAAGATTTATGTGGTATGATGTGTTTACCACAGTGCCACTGCAGCTCAAGCTATGCATTTTGGTTTACTTCTGAATTCTGATTCTAAAATAGTTTCACAGATAGTTACAGGGTAACCAAAAATAATGTAGTCATAACATGGTCATGCAACAAGTCCAAGGTCAGTATTACAAAGAATGGAACCTCTAGGTTCAAATAGTGTTTCTAAAAATCAAGGTTTATAGCATAATAGAAAATAATCATTTCTTGCTTAAAACTAATGGATGGTGCCCATAGTTGACAGTATTGTATACTTAAAAATTTGCTAAGAGGGTAAATCCTATGTTGTGTTCTAATCATAAAAATAACACAGCGGAGAAGGGGAAACCTTTGTAGGCGAAAGATGGGTTTACAGCATTGAATGATTTCAGGGGTTACACTTATCTCCAAATGCATGAATTTGTACACATTAAATACGTACAGCTTTTTGTATGTCAATCATATCGCTTTTTAAAAAAGCGATTAAGTGGACAAATGGCTAAAGCTGGAAAATTTATTAATAATATAAAATTTTGCACTGCAATGGTATTATTCTATTAAATGACACACGAATGTCATTAGGCAGCTATCCTTCTAAAATCTTTGAAAATGGCTAGCATCTCCATTAATTTTTCACTTGTTCTTTCTAAAAGTGAAAAATCCTAAGATTTTTTTTTCTATTTTTAATCTGTAATGAGTTTGACTGGAGAGGATCTGCTCTGAACTGAACTGTGTCTCCTTTAAATTGCTGTGCTGAAGCCCTAACTCCCCTGTTGTTAGAGATTTTAGGAGATAATTAAGGTTAAATGAGGTCAGAAGGGTAGGGTCCTCATCTGATAAGATTGGTGGCTTTATAAAAGGAGGAAGAGAGGAAAGGTCACTGACTATACAGTGAGAAGGCAGCTATCTGAAAGCCAAAAAGGAGAGCCCTCACCAGAACCCAATCATGTTGACACCTTAATCTCAGATATCCAGCCTCTGGAACAATGAGAAAATAAATTCCTGTTTTTCAAGTCACCCATGTTATGTGTTATGGATCCCAAACTGACTAAGAGAGGGAGTAAAGAGTTTAAGGTATGGTCACTAAAATAATCTCATACTGGAAAATACGAATTTATGTACATACATATATTTGTTGTTTCATTTGTTCTAATCTATAGATTAGGACTCAATTTTCCTTCACACTGACCTCTGGGTCTCGGTCAACCCATAATGGAATGAGCCACGCCAATCCTTGTGGGGTAGCATGTCCTTCACTGTGACTGCCCAAAGGCAAAAACCAAAGTGACATCCACTCCTGGAGTGAAAAAAAGGGAAGAGACACATGAGGTAAGTTTCAAAGAATAAAATAGAGGAAGTTCAAATAACTGAATTTTTAAAAATCAAAACAAAGTGTTAAAATGTCCTTAAGACTTGGCTTAAATTCAGTATTTAATCAAAATAAAGGCAATAAAAATCTCAGCTTCTTCTTAAAAAGCTAAATAAAACAATTTTTCTTCAGAACTATCCACCCCATGATTTAGACAAAATGTAGTTCTCTAAAGCACACAAACTTCAATAAAAATAAATCTCAAATAAAATTCAGGTTCACAGCTTCTAAGAAATCTCTCAGTCAAAAATCATGTCTGTCTAAGAAGAAAAGTCGGGCAGCCCGGGGGGCTCAGCGGTTTAGCACCACCTTCAGCCCAGGGCCTGATCCTGGAGACCCGGGATTGAGGCCCACATCAGGCTCCCTGCATGGAGCCTGCTTCTCCCTCTACCTGTGTCTATGCCTCTCTCTCTCTCTCTCTCTCTCTCTCTCTCTCTGAGACCCTGAGACCCGGTATCGAGTCCCACATCAGGCTCCCTGCATGGATCCTGCTTCTCCTTCTGCCTGTGTCTCTGCCTCTCTCTCTCTCTCTCTCTCTCTGTGTTTCTCATGAATAAATAAAATCTTAAAAAAAAAATGTAAGAAGAAAAGTCAAGAGATACACTTTCATAGAGACTTGAAATGCGTGAGCCACAGCACATTCCTTGGCCAGCAACTCTTCAGAAGGCAGCCTATGCTCTCACCGAACTTTGGGCCTGGGCCATCATCTCGTGGGATAAATGAAGCAAGCAAAGAACTGTGTTCTTAGTGACCCCTTTTCCCATAAAGGACATAGCATTTCCTCCTCGCTCCACATAAAAAGAAGTAATGACCTGAAAAACAAAGATAAACAATATCATGGGGGCTTTACTCTGAGCAGTATATAAAAATAAATATGTAACTTTCTACTAACTTGTCTGATCTGAATCCTAACCACATGAAGTATATGTAACATTTTTAGTTTATACATCTCAAAATGGTTACAATGGTAAATTATAGGTTATGTGTTACCACAATTCAATATTCTTAGTTTAAAATTTTCTACCTTTGGAACTTGTGCAAAGATGTGTAGTATCCTCCTAGGAGACTTTTGTGATGTAGAATATGCTCATACATTTTTCAAATGTTACACTATCCTTGAACTAAAAGAGCTTATACATATCTTATTGAAAAATATACTTAGAAATTGCTACCTTTACAAAAATCTTTTGACTATCAGAGTTAGCTAGATTTTTCAGAATAATGATTTAAATATAAATGAACATTTTTTCCACTTCTGAGCAATCTTAGACTTCTATTCCATATTTAAGAATATGTCCATTATTTAAATTATTGGCTCTCAACTTTTTCTCAACTTTCCCACATATCTGAAGGGTTTGATACATTTCCATCAGTAACAAAAGAAATGTTTCTTATCTGAAGAAATATGTCCTTAACTGAGGAACTGAATCAGAATGGACAAGGGGAGTCAGATGACAGCAATTTGAGGCAAAGTTCTTCCATCTAATTTAGAAAATCTTTTAAAATATGTGGCAAACACTTTTGAAACATTTCTGTGTTTGAAGGACATACATTGTCCTTCAAATTGGACAGTACTTGTTCAGATTGAACAAGAACCTTTATAACTTTTTAACTCTTTTTTAAAAAGATTAATTTATTTTATAGCAAGAGAGACTGAGAGACAGCAAGCACTGGCAGTAGGGGAGGGGCAGACGGAGGAGAGAAAATCTCAAGCTGACTCCACACCAGACTCAGAGCCCAATGCAGAGCTTGATCTCATGACCCTGAGTGCCCCACTTATCAACTCTTAAATAAAAATATTCAAAGTGATGAACTATCACTTAAGTCACAAAATTTTAGTAAAAAAGGAATGCTAACCATATTTAGGTGGCCATACATTATAAAAGAAAAATCCATTTTAAGTCCAATCAATCAAAACTCCTTGTTATCTGGGGCGCCTGGGTGGCTCAACTGGTTAAGTGACTGACCCTTGACTTCAACTCGGGTCATAATCTCAGAGTTGTGAGATTGAGCTCGGCTAGGCATGGAGTCTGCTTAAGATTCCCTTTCTCCCTCTCCCTCTGTCCCCCCTCCCCCACTCATGGGCTCTCTAAAAAAAATAGTAATTATAATAATTTTTAAAAAATTTTTAAACTACTTGTTATCTGACCAATACAATAAAAAGTATTTCAGTTTACCCAAGGCCTCTGAATACTTTTATTCACCACAGCATCCTTTAAAGTAAGCCATTTTGTCTTAAGATAGAGACTATATTTCTAGTTTGGATTTTTTCAGCTCATACAGATTATTTTTAAAAGATAGCATAAATCACAAATGTTAGGTACAGCTTATTTAACAAAAGCAATTATTTGAAGATGATTTGGGATCTGTGAGCCAAATTAGAATTTTCATAAACCAAGTAAGTGTGTATTATGTCTAAAAAATAAAACGAGATTGTCTAGGAGTTAAAAACTATAGATGATGGGCACTGCTCTACTATTCCTTCCTCATGTGTGTTTTTGAAATTTTTCATAATTAAAAGTTTGAAACTTTAAGGGACTATATTAGTAATAAGATACCTGAATGACCAAGTCCTTATTATTCTCCTCTAAGTCACTGGAGAGAACTATATTGTGGTTTCATTACTAGTTGAAAAGGGACAAGCCAAGAACTTCAGTACTAGCTCCTTTCGATCTTTTTGTCAGATCCATGGAATTATATTCCATATGTCTGGCTTTAAGGATTTAATTATCAGTCTATTCACCTATCACAATATATCATGCTTAGTTTATTATTTTTTTAAAGACTTCATTAATTTATTCATGAGACACAGAGAAGAAGGCAGAGACATATGCAGAGGGAGGAGAAGCAGGCTCCCTGCAGGGAGCCCGATGCGGGACTCAATCCCCGGACCAGGATCATGTCCTGAGCCAGAGGCAGACGCTCAACTGCTGAGCCACCCAGGCATCCCATCATGCTTAGTATAAAAGCCTCATTTCTCAATTACAAAAAGCAAATATTTCTATTCAAATTTTACTGGGTAAAAACAAAATATCTGTATTAGAAATACAGCTCCCTTCTGAAAAGGAATCAGCTTTAGTGAGAAACTATAAAGTAAGTCATTTGGACCGACAATGACTTTGTTTCAATGTGTACTCACATAAGCCTTACTTGATTCTTTAAAAAGGTACACTTAACCAGTAGGAAATAAATCTAAATGTTTACTAATTATGTAACTATGAAAAGATTTCAAGTTAGATCTAATGGGACTCTGCCACAATGCCTAACAAAAGTGACAGACATCTTCATATTATTTTCCTGTCACTTAATGTGAAGACAAAAAGATTGTCTTTCCAACACATTATATAAAGCATGAAAGGTGCTCTTCTGTTTATACCAAATCAAGATTTGTTAATCAAGTGTTACTTAACTATGGAACATTATAAACAGGGATTGCACTTTTTATCTATTCCTTTGCTAATACATTGTGCTGATTCTTCTTACCTCAAAGACAACTGAACATAGAATTACATTACTGCCTCTTTGCCTCGACTTCTCACCTAGAACTAAGAAGCCTTTTTGTTCTCCAATACGAAAGCTCACTTTAAGTTCTGGTATTTGAGACACAAGGTGTGATCTGAAATCTCTCTTCTTACACAATTTTAAAAATAAAAGCAATCCAGACAGTTTCCAAATATAAACAATGTTAACACTTAAGTTCTTCAGTCACTACTGTAGCAGACCCTCACATATCCCTGCTCTGAAACAAATGAAGTCACTTTACAGAGGAGATGGGCTCCAAAAGGTTTATAAAGGGAGTATATACAAATCATATTACACATAATGCTGTAAATTAGGTACTTAAATATTGAATTATATTTTAAATGCATTAGAGGATCTGACTTTTTAAAAAATATTATGGTAAGTTCTTGAAGCTAACATAACTATTCTAAAACTTCATACACTTCTGGCCATGGACACACTGAAGCTTAGAAGAACTAATTAATATACTGACAGTGTACACTTTTTTAGTAATTATAATTATCCAAGAAAAAAATCTATTTGATTAAAATGGCTACATTAAAATTCATATTAAATTTTATAGTACAGCTAATACTATTTAGGATTCTGAAATCTTTTTAACAAAACAAAGTATACTTTTGGGAAAAATTCTATGTAACATCATCTGAGGCATGGTTTACAGCTAAATGTACAAACATCACCTTAAGCTGGATTTAATAATGAAAGCACAAAAATTAAACACATATCATCACATTCATGTTACATTTTAAATATTACTCAAACTGTATTCTAAATTTAAAAATCACACATAAGACATATATAAATTAAATTACTATTTCTCCAATATGTACAAATTACTGTTAGGATAATGAGAGCTATGGGAAAATTGAAATAATACAAAGATAATTCTCATAAGCTCACAGTCTAACAGATCAACCCATTAAACAAAACAGAAATACAATGTCTTAAGCACCATAATAGTGGCATATACTAACTGCTGCTGGCGTACAACCTAAGAGGAAACCAGTCACTCTACTGAGTGTGTATATCTGGAAGATAAGGAAAGACTTCCTTAAAAGGAAGGTAAATGAATAAGTGAGATCTTAAACTTTGTGTACAGATGGCCATCCGAAAAAGAAAAGAAATTATATGAAGAAACAGACTTTTAAAATAAACTTTTTTATTTAGTGAAAAGAGCCAAATTAAATGGAAACTTCAGGGTAGTGGGAAAAATTAAAACAGATATGAGACTCAAAATGCAAAATTACAAAGAGCCATATGCACTTAAAAAAGAGCTTTGGGTTGAAACATTTCTGTTTTAGGGATGCCTCGGTAGCCCAGTGGTTGAGCGTCTGCCTTCAGCTCAGGGCGTGGTCCCAGGGTCCGGGAATGGAGTCCCACATTAGGCTCCTCTAGAGAGGAGCCTGCTACTCCCTCTCTGTGTCTGTTTCTCATGAATAAATAAAATCTTAAATAAATAAATAGATGGATTTCTGTTTTTAAAGGATAATCTGGTGGTAGGTAGACTGCTGGACCACAAACAGAAACATGCAGCAAGAAAAGGAACAGGAAGTCATGGATACAAGTTGGTCAAAGCACCCCGTATCTAGAATGCCCATCACTATCAAATATTTCATTCATGTTTCAAAACCTACCTCTACATTGCCTCCTCTAAGAGTCTTTCTTAACATCCTAATACAGTTAAAGATCCCAACCTCTGAGTATCATTCAAACTTGGGCTATCACTGAACCTTTCAAGACAAGCAATGCTGATGGATTTGGTCAATCCAATGAGCCATTTTTAGATCCAGACAGTTCATTACTTACGTAAACAGCAAAAGCAATAGTAGCCAAAGGTGCCAGCTTCCAGTGTCCTTTGCAGGGTGACACTGAAACAGAGGGCCAGATGATAGCAATGTGGATAGGAGGGCACTCTGGTGTGGAAGAGTTCATGCCCTGCTGCAGCTAAGCTGCTTATGGCCCACAGCTATACTCCAAGGGAACTGAGGCAGAAAGCCTCACTCATCAGAACCCAGGAGGCAGTAAGAGACAGGCTCGTGACAGACATCCTACAGAGAGCAAAGCAGTAAGAAACAGTCTTGTAGCAGTTCCTCGAAAGCCCCCCATGTTCTCATGTTCCAGAAGGATCACAGGAACTTTTTTAAGACTTAGATCAGAGCAAGCCCTGTCTCTGTGGACTACATGTATAAATGCAAGGCTGGCAGGGAACCCTGATGAAGCTCTTCGCTTACAGAACTATGTATAGCTACATAATTGCTATACTTACTACATTATGCAGAAACTATACTGACCTAAATGATAAAAATGGGACATATAATGTGTGATATCATGTTAAGGCCATGCTTATTAGAAGGTAATGAGAGCTAAAAATACTTGAAAAAAAGCTTTTAAAAAAATCAATGAAATAAGACTCCATCTAAAAATTTCAGAAAAAAGAAGGGCACCTGGGTGGCACAGTTGGTTAACCAACCACAGTTTGGTTTTAGCTCAGGTCGTGATCTCAGGGGGTTGTGGGATTGAGCTTTGCATTGGACTCCACCCTCAGTGCGGAGCTGGCTTGGGGGACTCTCTCTCTCCCTTCTCTCTCTCCTCCCCTACCCCCACCCCTATAGTAAATAAAGAAATTTTTTTTAATTCAGAAATATCAGAAAAAGAGCCATATATTAAAGCCAAAGGAGAAAGAAATAAGCATAAGCAGCAATTAATTAAATGGGGAAAAAACATTAAAGGGAGGATCAACAAAGCCAAATTTCATTCTTTGAAAAGAATGATAACAATAAAACATACAAACCAGCAGTAAGACCATTCAAGAAAACTTAGAGGGAAGGAATAATGAGTACCTGGAATGAAACAGGACCTCACTGTAGAGCTGATATACATTTAAAGAATAAGCTGCACTGATGGATCATTTTAGAGCTATGAATTCAAATGTTTAGATGAAATTCTAGAAAAACATAACTTATGCAAAAAAATTTAAATCTCAAAATTCTAGATTTAAATTCATTTCATTTCATTCAATTTACTTACAATCTTCTCCAAAAGAAAACCGCAGGTCTGATTGCTTTATCATCAAATTCTACTAAACATTTAAGGAAGAAATACTACCAATTCAAATCAACTATCCCAAGTTCCAAATTTTTCCACATATTAAAAAAAAATACATAAAAGGTGGGCTAACTGTGATATTAAAATCTGACAAAAGTTTTATGAGAAAGAAGACATGCAATAATCCTAAAAGCATTTGCTGCATAAGAAAATTGGAAGAGGGGCAGCCTAGGTGGCTCAGTGGTTTAGCACCACCTTCAGCCCAGGTTGTGATCCTGGAGACCTGGGATCGAGTCAAACGTCAGGCTTCACTCATATGTGGAATATAAGAAATAGTGAAAGGGACTACAAGGGAAAGGAGGGAAACTGAATGAGGACAAATTAGAGAGGAGACAAACCATGAGAGACTCCTAATTCTGGGAAACAAACAAAGGGTTGCAGAGGGGAGGGGGACAAGGAGGTTGCAGAGAGGATGGGGTAACTGGGTGACGGGCATTAAGGAGGGCACTTGATAGGATGAGCACTGGGTGTTATACTATATTTGGCAAACTGAACTTAAATATTTTAAAATTAATAATCACTAAATTTATTTATCACTAAATAAATATAGTGATACATATAATGCACTTAACATTATGCCTGACACAAAGGGAGTGATCAATAAATAGTAAATAGCTATTCTTTGGGGGTTGTTACTATTGTTGTTATAGTCACTGGTTATTTTTACTTACTTCAAGTAAACCTGACAAGTACTTAACACAAATTTCAAATGGCTTTGTGAGAGGAGAATGTGAGCTCCATCCTGGAGATGCTGTGAGATGAGCCATCCCTCGCAAGGTCCTCTCAAGGGATGGCAGGCCATAGAAGTGAGGAGCATCTGTGACTCTCAGGCACTGGAGCAGTTTCAGAGACAGCTGTGTTTGGAAAACATAAAAAAGTTCCAAGCATTTTCTGTGTATGTAAAGAAAGGAAAAAAAGAAATCAATAAGAGCATTAAATGTGATGGGCCTAGTGAGTTAACTTATTGATGGTAGAGGGTTACTAATAACTTAATATGTGAGAAAATTACGAAGCAGGAGAAGTAGCAGTCTTAAAACTGGAAAACATAATTAAAATACCATCGAGGGCATATGATGTAAAAGACCAATAACAATTACATTGAAAACATGTAAACGGATATTGGTAATTAGCATCCAAAAATAAAAGTTGGAATGGAAAATTAAATGTGTACTTTAAATGAGTTTAATTGACATATATTAAATCTATACTTTTATTCATTAGATATCATTTAAAAATTTATTTTTAATTAGCTGAAATTGAAGTCCGACACATAATTTAAATGAAACTGTCAGGAACAGAACAAACAAGAAAACACTCTTTATGAGAAAACAAAATCCTTGAAACCAATACGTAGGCATGAGATGAAATTCTTGGAAGAAGTACATCACTTTTTAACAAACATTGAATAAAATCTGAAATTTCTTGTTTTACAGATTTTTACACTGCAAAATTGACAACTACTGACTATATTTTTACCTATCTAATCACAGTATTATAGGTATATAGTTGTATGGTTTTTTAAAGATCATAATTTTTATATACCTGTCATCTGGATGTTTTTAAAGTTTTAGAAACACAAAGCCTGAAAGTTATTTGTATAAATGTATATTTCTCATGAGTCAACAACAAACCACTATAACTGGTGAACAACATGGCAGTTAGGGGTACTGACCCCCATGTGCAACATACAATCCTCGTATACTTTTCGACTCTCTGAAAATTCAACAAATATCCTACTGTTGACTAGAAGCCTTACTGATAACATAAAGTCAATTAACTTGTATTCTGTATATGTTATTGAATACTGTATTCTTACAATAAAGCAAAATAGAGAGAAGAAAAAAAATTTTTCTTTAAAGTAAGCTCTATGCCCAACATGGGGCCTGAACTCACAATCCTGAAGTCAAAAGTTACATGCTCTACCAACTGAGCCAACCAGGCAACCCAAGAAAGGAAATATTAAGAAAATCATAAGAGAAAACACATATACAGTACTATACTGTATTTATCCCCAAAAAAATCTGTGCATAAGTGGACCCACATAGTTCAAATGTGTTGTACAAGAATCACTGTAATGTAATTATCAGTTTTTAAAATGTTCTTCTGGTTTTTTTAATTAACATACAAATAATTCTCATTTTCTGCTCCTTTTACCTTAACCACTCCAAAAGAAAAACTATACTATCAAAGGGAATGATATCCCTGCAAATATCTAACCAACCCCAGTTGAACCTGGCACATCTGCCACCAGTTCCTGGTTCCTGTGAACCTTCCCCAAGCTCCACACCCAATTGGTCTCAACCTCCTTACGCAAGTTCCTCTCAACATCCAAAGAACATTCATCCAAAGAACAGTCCATAGCACTATTTCTCAAAGTCTAGCCCAAGGAACTACCTATGACACTTACTTACTATGTAGATTCCTGAGTTACTGGTCTTAATATTTAATAAGCATTCCAGGAGATTCTATACACATTTCAGTCTACTACCAATGGATTCACTTTGTTCTTGTCTTCAATACTTTAAAGAGGCATAAATGCATACGGTAAAATTCACAAGTGTTTTACATACACCAGCAGGATGGTTTCCATATGAATATAATCATGTAACCACCAAGCATAACAACAAACAAAACATTCTCAGCACCTCAGAAGGTTCATAGGTGACTCTCTCTAGTGAAATTTTTATTGACTTCTATTCTAAATTCACAAATCCTCTTTTATAACATGTCAGGTCGGCTGTTAAGCCCATGCTATGAATTCTTTACCTTATAAACTCTATTTCTCATTTGTAAATTAGTATTTAGTTCTTTTTTGCAGTCTCCATTTCTCTGCTATTGATATTCTACATATTTTTACTAATCTTGTCCATCTTTTCATCTAATATCTATTGTATGTATATTGAAAATATTACATATAATAATAGCTTTAAAGTTCCTGTAATGGTTGACATTTCTGGGTCTTTTTCTAATGACTTTTTTCTCTCAATTATAGGAGACATTTTCCTACTTCTTTACAAGTCTCTTCATTCGTGATTATATGCCAAACATTTGTATACAAGAGCTATTGAAAGCAAAGTACAGGGACACCTGAGTGGCTCAGCGGTTGAGCGTCTGCCTTGGGCCAAGGGCATGATCCCAGAGTCCCAGGATCAATTCCCACATCGGGTTCCTTGCATGGAGCCTGATTCTCTCTCTGCCTCTGTCCCTGCCTCTCTCTCTGTGTGTGTGTGTCTTTCATGAATAAATAAATAAAATCCTTTAAAAAAAAAAAAAAAAGCAAAGTACATAATGGTTTCTCATAGAAATGGTTTGCAATTTGGTCACAAGATTTCGGTTAGGGACTGAGCTTTGAGATCTAGTCAGGTGTTGAGCTGAATTAGGGTTGTTCTGACACTTTAGTTTCTTTCAAAGATAGTATATGTGGGATCAGGTCTTTCCTTCCAGCAGAGATTAGGGAGCTGAGCACAGGAAGACCTCATCAGATGAAAAAACTTTTGTACATCAAAGGACACTATCTAAAGAGTAAAAACACAACCCACAGAATGGGAGAAAATTTTGTAAATCATATTTAATAAAGACTGATGTCCAGAATATGTAAAGACAACTAAACAATAACAAAAAATCAAACAATGCAAAAACAGGCAAAGGACTTGGATAAACATTTCTCCAGAGAAAATATACAAATAATCATTAAGCACATGAAAAGATGCTCAACATCATTTCTCATTAGGGAAATGGAATCAAAACCAAAATGATTCCAGTTTATACTACTAGGATGGCCATAAGAAGAAGTGTTAGGGAGGATGTTGAGAAACTAGAATGCTCATACATTGCTGGTGCGAATGTAAAATGGCATAGCTCCTGTGGAAAACAATTTGGCATTTCTTCAAAAAAGTACTCAGAGTTACCACAGGAACCGGCAATTCTAGTTGTAAAGTATATACTGGAGAACTAAAAACATGTTCACACAAAACATGTACACAAGTGTTCACAGCTGCACTACTCACAATAATCAAAGGTAGAAACAACTTAAATATCCACCAACAGAAAAATGGATAAACAAAAAGTGGTATATCTGTACATGAAATGTTAATCAGTTATAGGAAGAAAGAAGTACTGATATGTGCTACAATACGGATGGACCTTGAAAACATGAAGTGAAATCAGACACAAAATATCACATATGTCTGATTCCATTTATATAAAATGTCCAGAATAAGCAAATTCATAGAGAAAGACAGTGGTTGCCACAGGTTTGGTAAGGGGTAAATGAGGAGGAACCACTTAATAGTTACAAAGTTTCTTTTCAGAGTAATGAAAATATTCTGGAATTAAATAGTGACAGTTGAATGACATTGTGAACACATCAAAACCATTCAATCATATACTTAAAATGGCTGAAGCAGTAAATTTTATCTAATTAAAACAAATTTAAAATAAAAAAATAAAAAAATAAAACAAATTTAAGTCAACTATGGAGACACACTTGAAAATCATCTACATAAAAAGTCATAAAGTCATAGAAATGGGTATTACTGCTCAGAAAATTAAGAGTGGACCAAGACCTAAAACCTAGAGACAGCAAATTGTGTGTGTGTGTGTGTGTGTGTGTGTGAGAGAGAGAGAGAGAGAGAGAGACAGACACACAGAGACAGAGACAGAGAGACAGAGACAGAGATTACAATTAGGCTATACCAGAGACTCCAATAAAGTAAAAGACAGACTACAACTGATTATTACTGAATTCTTTCTTCCTTGATTGGAAACAAGTAAAAAGTAAGACTCTTTGGAAATCAAAGCGAACTAGGTTCTCTATCAATGTCCCCAAATTTTCAATGATACAAACGGTACCTGTCAGTAACTGCCATGAAACTAAGCAGCAAGGTATTGAAAAGAGCAATCAGTTCTTTCTGGAGCTGTTGCCTGACAGCAGTCTGGATGTCATCTGTTTCCTCTCGTGCCTGTGACTCCGTCAGAACCAGCAGGTCTAACAGTGGGTTTGGACTCTAAAAAATAGTATTTGTAAAAAACCATTTACTCTTTAGTTGAGCTGTGTGTTGTTCCTATAAAGATTTTTATTGCAGATCATGTTCTGGACTATCTAAGAGTTCTATTACCTCGCCAGTAGGTATGGGTCTCTAGTGCATTAATAGAGATGTTATGTTCTAAACTCAAAAGGTGCTTCCTATGTTTCCTCAACAAAAGAACAGTACATCTATTATAGAAAACTGAGTAAAATATAGAGAAGCACAATGAGAAAAACAAAAAACCCCAAGATCACACTTCACAGAGATAGCCACTATCAATATATTGGTGCCCACTATTCTTTTTTGTGTGCGTATAAACAGAAACAGAATTATAATTCTGTATTGTTAACAAAACTGAGATCAAGTGAAAAAAAATCATTATTGGTACCCCTTTTTTAACTTAATATTATAATTATTTCTTCAAAAAACTCATTTTAATATCTGATTATTTTTCAACCATAATATTTACCACACCAACTACTAAAGAATCAGTGATTTCTAATTTTACTGAGTCGTGGGGAAGGGTGTTCAATTCTGACTATACCATATGTATGAATTCTAAGCAATGATATTATTAAATCAAATAGTTTTAATGCTTTCAACATATATTTCCAATTTTCTTTGCAAATCGTGTACCAACACATACAACTAAGCAGGGTGGGAGAAGACCCACAGCATCCAAGCCAATGCTGAGCATTATTACTGCTTCAATCTTTACCAATTTGATAGTCTGATGAAACTAGTGCTACTTAAATTTTTTGTTTTCTAACTTCAAAAAAAAATAGCCAAAGAAATATAATGTCATTATTTTCAATACTACTAAGAGTAGAAAATGTTATATTAACCAACCACATTGAAGATATATGGAATAGTTACTGATCACCTATAATGTCATAGGCGCTATGTTAAAAAGAGAAAGAAAACAAGATTCCACTTTTTGACTAAACTAGACGATGTACATTTTCAAATTTTACAGATGGGCAAATGGGTTTATAAAGAGGTTAAATAACTTGTCCAAAGTCCTACAAATGAACAAAGCAAGGATTCAACCTGAAGATCATCTTTCTTCAAAGCTAGTTAATATTCAGTCCCCCGTATTATGTCAGATCAATTGTGCATATTATAACATACAAAAAGAGATGAAATCAAAATATAATTATTATTGTTATGAAATCCTTCCCCTAAAGAACTCAATTTAAAAATAACTGCATTCTTTTTAGAGAAATGAAAGAAATGGGAAGAAAATTCTAGGTTATTTAAATTATGCAGTACATGCAGAATACTTCAATCAGGTGCATACAATTATAAAGAAAACAGTTGAGAGCTTTTAGAAAGTTGGGGACAGATGGTTTGCTTTTAACTTACTTTACTTTACTATGTTTCACACCTAGGTAGCATTTTTTTTTTCAGCCTTCCTTTCATCCTATATCTCATTTGGATCAAATAAAATTACATGAAACATAACTACAACTTCTGTTTTATATAGGAATAAAATAATCAAAATACACAATAAAAATCATAAAATATACATACTCTATAGTATTCTTAGCCCCAAATAATGAAAACCTGACTTACACCCACCTTCCCTCCAGCTCCCATAAATACTGACAAAATTATAAAGCTGTTTTTAATGTAAACACCTTGGTAAAATTTTACTATCATGAGTTATTAATCCTGATATACCCATAAAAATTAACTCCTGATTGACAGATTAATATGTTCTGATAAGTATATACCTAAAACTAAGATTCTTCCCAAAAATCTCATTGTCACTAACTTGTTTATGTGGTACTTGCTAAGACTTTTTCCCTTTATAACACATCTTAGGCTTCCATGTTAATTTTAAGATTCAGTGAGCCTCAGCAACATCACTTCTAAAATATGGGATGAGGGACACCTGGGTGGCTCAGCAGTTTAGCATCTGCCTTCAGCCCAGGGCATGATCTTGGATCAAGTCCCATATCGAGCTCCCTGCATGCAGCCTGCTTCTCCCTCTGCCTGTGTCTCTGCCTCTCTATATATGTGAATAGAGAATATCCTTCTGATCTCATCTCCTACCACTATACTCAATTCATCCTGTTGCTGCCACATGGACCTCTGGTTGTTTTTCAAACACGGCACTGACAGCTAAGTGCCTCTGCACTCTTTTCCTTCCCTGGCTAGAACATTCTTCCCTTATCTATATGGCTGACTCCCACACTTAACTCAGTGTGCTGGACAAATCTTGGTCAAAGCAGCAAGCCTTATCTCTGACCATCGTATTTAAAGTAGCATCCCACCATGACTGTCTAACTCTGCCTTCTTATTTTGTTTCCTCATCATACTTATTGCTCCTACCTGCAGAAAATCTTTGTTCTCTGTCCTCTCCACCCCACAGAATGTACTCCTCACAGAGTACATTCACTGCCATGTTATTTTTATGTAGTCATATTATAGATTTCTTTATAGGTCCTACCTTATCTTCTTGGAAAAACCTTCTCTACTCCAAAGTTTTAAGTAAACACTTTCATACAACATGAAGACTACTTTACTAAACATGGGCTATATAAAAATTATACTTTTTCATTATAGCATCACTAATTTTTACCAATAAATCATTTGTCAGACCTAAAATCCAATTCCTTAATAACACTTACATGTCTAAGAAGTAATTCTAAAAGCCAGTTTAGAAGTTCCACTGATGAGCTTTTTCTTTGTTCCTTCAGTAACTTATTTAAAAAATGTATGATATCTATTAGCAGTTTCTCATCTTCAGTGCAAGCAGGAAGTACCTGTAAAAACCTATAATAAAAAAGACAATTATGGTTTCTAGCTCTTTACAGTAAGTGGTGTGCTGATAAATATTTAACAACCAGGTAAGCAGTAGAATGATTTCTTGCATTTGCCAATTTCCATAGTGTAAATATATCCCCATGGCTGACTGTAAGCCACCAACATAACACAGTTGTGGAGAGATGGCACAGCAGCACACCATTATATGGCATTTTTATAATACAGATATAATAGCTATACATAACCTCAAGAACATATAGGTATTAGTAAAATGTTGTAAAATACGCTGGAAGTGATGATATTTACATGATTACCTTCATTTTTCTCATAATTTATTTAAATTCTCTAAGTTTATTCAATTTCATTTTTAATAATGGCGATGTTTTAATAACTAACTTAGACAAATCCTGATATTCACCTGCCAGCTCTCTCACAAGGAAGTACTGGAGGATTCCAGCAAACCACGGGAAAAGCCAGATTAGGTATCCGAATTGTGAAAGATACATTTTGAGTTCACATCTTGGAAATTCATTTAACCTTACATTTTGAAAACCACACACTTTATGTTTAATAGAAAGTTATACATCTTAGACTAAATTCACATGAAGATTAAAATGTAAAACTGCTGGCAATGGCTACATGTCAGTCTTATTTGTTTCAAATGTAGCCATCTGCTACCAGTTAAACATGTTAAATTTACAAACTAGAGCTTTCTCAATAACTACTAAAGGATCTCCACATGGCAATCAATTTCATGAATTCCGGGTAAAAAGAAAAATGAGATAATTTTCTTAAGAACAAACAAAAGTAAAAACAAGGCAGCCCCAGTGGCTCAGTGGTTTAGCGCCGCCTGCAGCTCAGGGTGCGATCCTGGAGACTCGGGATGGAGTCCCATGTCGGGCTCCCTGCAGGAGCCTGCTTCTCCTTCTGCCTGTGTCTCTGCGCCTCTCTCTGTCTCTCATGAATAAATAAATAAAATCTAAAAAAAAAAAAAGTAAAAACAAAATAAAACAGCCCACTGCAGGTATACCAAACCCATCAGCCACTCCACTGATGTCTGGGCTCCTTTAAAATGTGGATAGGAAAAAAACACTCATTTTGTTCAGCCACATCATATCCTAATTATCTACTTTTGTGAGATAGCAAAATAAAATTTTCTATGATAATATAAAAACTGTATAATTTATTAATTCCAAAATGCAGGGATTAAGAAAATTTTTCTCTTTTGCCATTATTACTTACTACACGTTAAAAAAATTCCAGTTTTCCACACTGAAAAAAAACTTTCTCTAATGATAGCAACATAAAGAATACATGCTCTTATCTTCAAAGATGTGGAGATAAACCCAAATACAATTCAATCCTGGTCTTTGAAACTGGCAGTCTTGAGCTGTATATACTGACCTGTTTAGTGTGGTATGCCACGACAAGGACTTCAAGGTAACCCCAAATGGGCCAGAGCCACCCTTTAAAGACAGTCTGTCATTCAGAAGATAAAAACTCATTCTTGTGACAGCAGCCCTCACTTCCCTGTGGGCTGCAGCCTCGACAATGGAATGGAGACAATCCTTCAGTCCACTAGCTGTATGTGTCATCTTCAGAGTGAGGGTGTCCTCTGTGGTTAACTGCAATGTATCTGAAAATCTAAACAAAAAGAAACAAAGGAAGAGCAACAAAGTTATTTAAATAAAAGCTCACATTTATGTTTATTATAAACTCTAAAAAAATTCTATTTTATCCTCATTTTAAATCTGGGCCAAAAGAAAATCTGGTATATATCTGTCAATGTTAGAGTTTTTTACATTAGCATCCTAAGTGTTTGTATTGACATTTTCCTGCTTACAAAAATATAATTTTCATTTAAACAAGAAAGTGATGACAGATCAGAATATTCGGATATTCCAAAGTAATCTTCATCATCACCACAGTAATGAAAACAACATTTATACATATACTTACTGAACTCTGACTCTAATTCAGACTACATTCCTAGAGATTTATATCTATTAACTAACCAAACTTGGGGCACCTGGATGGCTTAGTTGATTGAGTGACTCTTGGTTTCAGCTCAGTTCATGATCTCAGAGTGGGGAAGACTGAGGCCCAGTGTCAGGCTCTATGCTGGGTGTGGATTCTCTCTCTGCCTCTCCCTCTGTGCCTCCCCACCTCTCATCAGCCTCCCTTCCCCCAGCTCATGTGTGTGCACACATTCTCCCTCTCTCTGAAAAATAAATAAAAATTTTAAAAATAACTAACCAAACTTCATACAATCTCTAAAACAACACAGAGCACATGCTTTTTAAATTTCCTTATGTGATGGTTCCTAAAAAGTAATGAACACATGTAATCTTTAAAACAAAGTAAAAATTATAATCTTCAATGGAAAAACAAAATCAGATGATAAAAAGTAAAAAAGCCATTTGACCTAAAGGGAAAATAAAACCTAGCTAGCTACTTATAATTCACTAAATATGAACTCTTTTTCAATTAAACATAACAGCTTACTCTTGGATTTTAGATTCGGAATTCATTTGCTTCAACAGATTCTCACTCCCATGATACCAGGACAAGTTCCAAGCTATTCTCAGCATGTCTGAGACTGGTTTCAAGGCCAAACAATCAGTGGATAATGGCAAAACTATCGAGTAAGGACTCACAGCATGGTGGCCAACTACACGCACTGGTAGATGATACCTAAAGAAAATACATACAAGTAATTATGAACTTCAAAATTCTTAAACACTACTAAAATGGATGAGCTACAAATGAGGGCTAGTTCTATTCCTCACAAGAATATAGAGATCACTCTCACAGCCTCTATTTTGAACAGTTATCATGCTGTATATAGTATATCATTTACTCTTTTGCCATCCTCTGAACTCCCAAAAACACTTTTTAAAGTCTTGCCTGAAGACTTCCTTAACCTGGGTTGTATTAGAGTTGTTAGCAGAGATGGCTAATGCCCCCTTCAAGTCAAGGCCTGTGGCGACAGTGAGCCACACATAAAAGGTTTCAGGTAGAACATGAGTGCCTACTTTATGCTAAACATAAGTAGGCACTCATGTATTATCTACCATTTGTTCAGTTACATGCATGGCACTGATACCTATTTTACAGATGATCAAAATGAGCCTTGAGGCTAAATAAACTGCCTTAGGTTCACAGGAATCACTAAGTGTCAAAATCACAACTTAATATCGTCACTTGAGCACAGTTTATTGCATCATCAATAAATTCAACCACTATGTGTCACCACAAAGACCCAGAAATATTTTTAGATCTGAGAAGAGATACAATAGCAACAGCTCTTAAACCATTCCAAGTTAATTTAATAGTGTTTAACAGGACAGTAATGTCTAGCATGTTCAAATGTTAAAAAATAATTTTGCTAAAAAAAAAACCTAAAACCCTAATTCACATATTGTGACTAATATTAGATAAATACAACTGGGCAAGATTTCTCAGGGGAACTTTACTGTGCTTTTTCATTTCTTGTGTCTCAATAAGCTAAGGGAGAGTTCTACATATAAATCAGGCTGAATAGTTTTAAAAAAATACTTTTTAAAATTGAAATTTTCTACAAAAGTTATCAAGAATCAAGATAAATGGCTAACACGAGGTCTCGAGAGGGAAACAAAAGGTGATTCTTGGATGTTTCTTTGTGCTAGAACACAAGAAAATAGTAATAGACTCATGGCACCTTGACAAAAAGACACAGAGCCCACTTGAAAGGACTTGACTGAACAACAACAAAAAAAAGGCAAGGCAATCAATGGGGATTTTTTAGTAAGTTAGAAAATGAACTGCACATTAAGACTGAAGAAAAAGAAGGAAAAAAGGGATAAAAAGCACAAGGCAATACATCACAACCAGTTTGAAAAACCACTATATGTCCACCAGATGGATGATTTTTAAAATGACAACATTACTATGAGTAAAGGAATAACAAAACCTTTCTTCTTCTCTATGGACAAATTTTATCTTGAGCTAATTCTGGGCCCGTCCCCAGGACAACCAATAGATATGGAATGTCAACAATATTACTAAGCTGTCTTTTTTGCTTATGGTAAAAATGACTCCCATATCTGGGAATAAATGGTAAATGCACATCAGGAAGCCACAGTTCTGAGCAACCCTGAGTGCTGTGGCTCTTGCAAGCGCCATGTCTTGTGGGGTCCTGGAAACTATGCCTATGGCATAGTAAAGAAGATATTTCCTATCAGCACGTGAGTCTTCTAAGCCAAGACAGCTCCCAGCACCCTCACGTGCAATCTCATTCCAAGCAAGGCCTACTGCAAGCGCGACTTTGATTACTTACCCAAATCTAGAGACTGTGAAGAGTAGGTGATATCTACAAACAAGGAAGTTCACTCTGAACAATATATTTAAAAGGAACTCTTATACACTATACCAGGAAACATGCATATGCTTGTTTACAGGGGTGGATACAGGAACAAAAACCCAGAATCAAACCAATACCTTTTGACTGGAGAACAAATAAATTGTGGTAAATAAATTCAACAACAGAATATTATATAGCCAGGAAAATGATTACAGTACATGTAATAAGATTTACCAAATTATGAAATGTTATTTTTAAATTAATCATAGTTTTATTAAGACATAATTTACTTATCTTTAGAATACAGAGATTTTTAGTTTATATATACAGCCTGATGAATTTTTCCATTTGGATTCATTTGTATGACCATCACTCAGAATAAAATACAGAACATTTCCATCCCTTCAGAAAATTTCTTTGTTCCCTTTTCTTGTCTATTTTTTTTGCTCTCCTCCTAGAAGTACACTTGATCTTAGCCAAAGGGCCAAGAAGCGATGCTCCTAGAAGTAATTACTATTTTGGATATAATTGAAGAAATTAGATCATGTTACAGAATTATTTTTAATTTTCTTAGATGTGATCATGCATGGTACAGTGGTATACAGAAAAATGTCCTTAGTTTAAGGAGGTACATGCTACAATAATTAGGAGGTAAGTAAAATTATGTCTGAAACTTATTTTCAAATGCATCAGAGAAAAATTACATACAGATAAATAAATACACTGAGAGAAAGAGAGAAAAAGCAATTAAGCCCACGTGTTAACAACTGCTAATCTAGGCTGGAGAGTTTCTGTACATCTGAACCACATTCAGATGGAAAGTTAGTAATGCGGACATGCGCTTAGTGAGCTCACCACCGTGAGGAAACACTGAAGCACTACATGTCATGTGATTTAAATGCCAGATAAAAATTGTGAAACTTATAGATTTTGATTTCCCTTCCTGTAACATTTTCCCTTCAAAAAAAAAAAAAATCAAAACAATAAATCATTTACCTTCTAAAAACTGAAACAGGCAAACTGAAGACTGATGGTGAAGAAGGTTTATTGGAAGGATTAACAGACCTATTTCATTAAAAAAAAAAAAAAACACACACACACACACAAAAGGAAAGAAAAAAATGAGTAAACCATGGTTTTATCTAACAAATACAATTTGCTCCTTGACTGAATCTCCAAACAAGAGTTGCAATCGGCTCTATCATTTGTATAGTTACAACATGTTTCCTACTACCTAGATTTACTTCTAAAGAGTAAATTAGCACTTAGGAAAGTCATATAATAATGATTCATAGAATGTAGGCACTGTACTGGCAGGTGAATCTGTCCTCCTCCCACTCGATCCTGCTCAAGTGGAGTGCTAATCACATATTACCAACCTAAACAACTTCCCCAAATTTTCTAATAAACTATTAAAGAAAAAAAACATGAAATTGAGAGTATATACTAAAAAAGAGTATTAATGACAAAAATTGCTGCAATAACTTTTTAATTTTATGCTTAGTAATGTTCAAATTAAAAGTTCAGGGGACTTTTTGAGCCAGTAGGCTTTTTGACTTAAATCAAAATGGAAAACATAGGCTTCATAATTCAGAAATTTCCATGCATTGCTCTAAGATTGCATCAGAAACCTTAATTAAAAGTAAAAAAGTTTTAAAATTCTTATAGCTCACCACATATCCATTCTTGATACTTCATCAAATAATAGAAGACAAAATAATGCTCCGACTTCAGTCACGACAGCACAATTTTCATGAAATATTAAGGAAACTAAGAAATAAAAAGAAGTAGAACTTCATGAAATATCTTTACCTCTAGAAAAATGAACTTCAAATTTAAAGTATCTTAACTCAAAGGGAAGAGATGTCATTCTCAGAAAACTGCAACATGGGATCCCTGGGTGGCGCAGCGGTTTGGCGCCTGCCTTTGGCCCAGGGCACGATCCTGGAGATCCGGGATCGAATCCCACATCAGGCTCCCGGTGCATCATGGAGCCTGCTTCTCTCTCTGCCTCTCTCTCTCTCGCTCTCTCTCTGTGACTATCATAAATGAATAAAAAATTAAAAAAAAAAAAAAAAGAAAACTGCAACATGAACCCACATATACTGATATATGTGGATCTAGAGGTTAAAACAGAGGTTTTAGCAGGTTTGGGCTGGAGTCTGTGAATCCCACAGCCTGATGGTCCAGGAAACACACCTGCACATCCACTCACTAGATACTGTGTACTTTCAGTTTCTCAAAGAAGCAAACTAACGCAGCTTCTAGTAGGTTTGCCAAATCCTTTACTCCAACTAAAGTTCACTCGTTCAGAGATCACCTTAGTTATCATCTGCCCTTTCCTATAAACATATAGTCATAGAACTCGGGTTTGATTTCAACACACTGTGTTTGTGTTGGTGCTGTTTGTTTGTTTTTTTTTAAGATTTTATTTATTTATTCATAAGAGACACAGACAGAGACAGAGACACAGGCAGAGGGAGAAGCAGGCTCCATGCAGGGAGCCCAACGTGGGACTCAATCCCAGGACCCCAGGATCACGCCCTGGGCCCAAGGCAGGTGCTCAACCGCTGAGCCACCCAGGCGCCCCTGTTGGTGCTGTTTTAATTCGTGTATCTTATTTATTACAAGATAATGGAAAAAGAAACTGCTCTGAACTAACAAGACTAAAGCTAGCACCATCACATACTACTAGTGAAGTGGCCTGATCAAATACTGCAGCATTAATAAGCCTTAGTTTCCACCTCTGCAGCACTCCCAATGCCATGACTTCTCAGTGCTCGACAACTATGAAATTCTAACCAAACAGGTATTGTGGTGGTACCAATCACACAGGAATACTAACATAATACAGAGTCAGTAAGTCCAGGAAAGCAGCAACAAGAAATTAATTTCAAAAGAAGTTAATTTTCCTAACTATAAGAAAAGGATAATATCAACCTAATTGATAAGTGACATGATTGAAAGTAGTAATGAACTAAAAACAAACAGAAATACATGTAAGAATTTAATTTTTATAGACACTTTATATCAGTGGGGATAGGATGAACTACCGCATTTCCAAATACATAATTATTGTAATATAATTGCCTACAATATTTAAAAAAATAGATTTAGATACCTACCTTACACTATCAAAATCAATTCTACATAAAGATCTAAATTTTTTAAACACTATAAATGTGTTAAGAGAAAGAATAGAAGCCTTTTTAGAATTTTAAATTCAGAATTGGAGAAGGCCCTCCTTTCAGAGCATGATGAAAAGCTCAGCTGCTATAATAGAAAAGCTTTATATACTTCCATAAAATACTTAAGGCTAATGATAGGCGAAGAAAATCTTAACATAAAATCGAGCATATAAACTCTACAAGTCACTAAAAAGAAATTAAATGCAACAGAAAATAGGCAATTATAAATTTGAATAAATACATGAAAAGATAATCACCTCCACTAAAAATGTTTTAAAAATAGAAAATAATAGTGAGATATTATTTTTACCAATAATATTAAAGAAATTGTTTAAATGAGACTTATTCGGGGCCACCTGGGTGGCTCAGTCAGTTAAACATCTGCCTTCGGCTCAGGTCACAGACCTAGGGTCCTGGAATGGAGCCTCATGTGGGGTTCCCTGCTCAGTGGGGAGTCTGCTTCTTCCTCTCTTCCCCTGCTTATGCACTCTCTCAGTATCTCTGTCTCTCTCCCTGTCTCTTAAATAAATAAATAAAATCTTGAATGAATGAATGAATGAATGAGTGAGTCATATTCAGTGTTAGCAAGGTTATGAGGAAAATAAGCATTTTAAAAAATCACTGTTGGGAATGATGCGGAGATGAACTGAACCATATCCTATAAAATTTCTTTGACCCAGCAATTCTAATTACAGAGCATGCACAAGATGATCATAAAACATGATTACTATTACAGTTAAAATTCTGAAAGAAATATTAATATGACAAACTGAAACTCTGAAACACTATGTAATAGTTTCTTGGTTTCTTGGTTTTGTGTTTTTTAAGAAAACAGATTCACATGTAATAACGTGGAAAGATATTTAAAATACATTTTCAGTTGGAAAAAGCAACACCAACAAATATACAGCATAAAAAATACAACATAGGTGTAAAGAAAAGATCATTCCAAATGATTTTTGACAAAATATACCTAGTACATTCTTCTTTGGGGAAACTGAGAAAGAAAATTTTAAAAACTGCTGATGTTTTACTTTATATCATTCCATACTGTTTGAATTTTTACAATAAGGATGTAGAAATTCAGTAATTATTTAAGACAAAAACAAATCAACATAGGTAAGAAAATTTGGGTTCTTTTCTTGCCTCCACCATTATCTGGTTATGACCTTGGCCAAGTCGATAAATCTCTCTAGATCTCAATTTCCTCACTGTAAGATGGCGTAGTGAGTTTTTTTATATTAAATTTATTTTTTTATTGGTGTTCAATTTGCCAACATAGAATAACACCCAGTGCTCATCCATCAAGTGCCCCCCTCAGTGACCATCACCCAGTCACCACCACCCCTAGTTCCTTTCCCAGAGTTAGGAGTCTCTCATGTTGTCTCCCTTTCTGATATTTTCCACTCATTTTTTTCTCCTTTCCCCTTTATTCCCTTTCACTATTTTTTATATTATTCCCCAAATGAATGAGACCATATAATGTTTGTCCTTCTCTGATTGACTTATTTCACTCAGCATAATACCCTCCAGTTCCATCCATGTCGAAGCAAATGGTGGGTATTTGTCGTTTCTAATGGCTGAGGAATATTCCATTGTATACATAAACCACATCTTCTTTATCCAGTCACCTTTCGATGGACACCGAGGCTCCTTCCCCAGTTTGGCTATTGTGGACATTGCTGCTAGAAACATCGGGGTGCAGGTGTCCCGGCGTTTCATTGCTTCTGTATCTTTGGGGTAAATCCCCAGCAGTGCAATTGCGGGTCGTAGGGCAGATCTATTTTTAACTCTTTGAGGAACCTCCACACAGTTTTCCAGAGTGGCTGCACCAGGTCACATTCCCATCAACAGTGCAAGAGGGTTCCCCCTTTCTCTACATCCTCTCCAACATTTGTGGTTTCCTGCCTTGGTAATTTTCCCCATTCTCACTGGTGTGAGGTAATTTTAAGTTAAGTTCTCACCATGCAATTCTGTCATGGGTTGGATTCTGTCATGATATAAGATTTATAATTAAAAGCAGTGTATCGGGCAGCCCAGGTGGCTCAGCGGTTTAGTGCCGCCTTCAGCCCAGGGCGTGATCCCGGAGACCCGGGACCGAGTCCCACGTCAGGCTCCCTGCATGGAGCCTGCTTCTCCCTCTGCCTGTGTCTCTGCCTCTCTCTCTCTCTGTGTGTCTCTCATGAATAAATAAATAAAGTCTTTAAAAATAAATAAATAAAAGAAGTGTATCTGGTGGATTAGTTATTATTCCCCTGTGGTCTACTCTCCTGTAGATAGAATAATCTTTCTGAAACAGATACCCCCTCAGTTTAAGGATCTTAAACGACTTCTCAGTGCTGTTTCCGGGGATCTACCAGGCCCTGAATGAACTGCCCTCCATGTGTCACCTCATCATCTTCCTCTCACCCCAGAAGCCCCCAAAATCCAGTCATTCCTAACCAACCACCATTTCAAAGATACATTCTCTCTCAACATAACCACGGCTCCATCCAGAAATCAACCCTCTCTCACTGAACTCCTATTCATTTCTGAAGTTCCAGCTTGGATCCAAATGTCCTGGAAGCATTCTCTGATGTTTTCTCACCACCCAATCTGCTCAGGAACACTTCCCTCTGGCACCAGGAATTCCACTATTATAGAGAGTTTTATGCTGTATTGTGTATTTGTCAAAGTCTCCAACTATACTGTCAGCTTCAAGATGTCATTTACCAAACTGATCGGTGTATCCCAAGGGCCTAGCATGTACTCAATAAACATTTGCTGAGGGATCCCTGGGTGGCGCAGCGGTTTGGCGCCTGCCTTTGGCCCAGGGCGCGATCCTGGAGACCCGGGATCGAATCCCACGTCGGGCTCCCGGTGCATGGAGCCTGCTTCTCCCTCTGCCTGTGTCTCTGCCTCTCTCTCTCTGTGACTATCATAAATAAATAAAAATTAAAAAAATAAAATCTTTAAAAAAATTAAAAAGAATAAAAAATAAATTAAAAAAAATAAACATTTGCTGAGGAATTTCCTAGTTGAGTACCTGATTTAAAAAAACTAATTTTGCTGTGGTGCCTGGGTGACTCAGTCAGTTAAGTAACTGACTCTTGATATCGGCTCAGATCATGATCTCAGGGTTGTGGGATTGAGCCCTGAGTGGGGCTCTGTGCTCAGCAGGGAGTTTGCTCAAGAGTCTCTCTCTCCCTCTGACCTGCCCCCACCTCACTCTTGCACATGCATGCACTCTAAAATAAGTAAATCTTAAAAAAAAAAACCCACTAACTTTACCCTGAAACTAAATCCATTAATAAAAAATGTTATAATTTACTTTCAGACTCACTGAAATAGTTCTCACAAACATCAACAAAATAGAAAAATTGTTAATACTAACAGGGTACATATGATGCTGCCTTAGAAAGTACCTTTGAATCTAGTAATATGCTCATGAATGCTTGAATAATTTAAATCAAAACAAGAAATAACTTAAAATTATAAAAATAAAAAATAAAAAAATATAATAAAAATAAAAAATTATAAAAATAAGAATTTAAAAAAAAAAGGCAAACTAGGGACTAACTTCTGAATGAGGTTATTAGGAAGATAATTAACAGGACTAAAGAAAACGTAAGATCCACAGGTACTACTCTTCTAGATCAATCTATTAAAAACTGTAAAAATGTTATACACTATTCAAGATGCACAAGCCTGGACACACTGAGTCTGTTTAGAACTTCACCTGGTTTGGACTTGTATCAATGCTTATATTAAATACACTGTCCTCTTCACTTAGCAAGCAGAAGACATCAGAAGAAAATGCTAAAATAAAATTACTATATTCTACTTTATATTCTAATAATATTTTGAACATAAATATCACTTAAGATAATTAACAAGGTTTAGTATATTGAGAATTTGATCAAGATGCATATTGTAGGATTATTTAATAGTAGTGGCCTAAATTTCTAAGAAAGAAAATAGCACAAAATGTTACCAAGCTCTCTACTGAGAACAGTCAGAAGGAAGAAAAAGAGAAAAAAACTACATGGAATTTTTTCTACATAAACACATTAGTAAGCTACAACCAAATTGAAATGGGTTTAAAAAAAAATCACACTTTATAATAAACTAATGCTCATTCAGGATGGTCTAGTTCCCACTCCACATAAACAGGGTGTACCCTCCTACTATCAGTCTGATGACATACTCAGACACCATGCCAGAGGTCAGGATGCAAAGACACAAGCCAACTAAGACTGCGGAAATGGATTTGAAAGAGTAGGCAGCAATGGCAGCGGCTGCAGCCTGCTCTCTTCATAGATAATAGGTAATTGAGCACCAAATGAAAGCCACATCAACTGTGCAAAGAACAGAATGATCAGCCTTTCTCAGCTCTGAGGCCTCCTCAGTAACAGGATTACAAGGTAATTTCCACAAAAGAAACATTATCCATTGTAATGCATATTTTTAGCAGCATAGTCACTAAAAAACTTTGTTATTCTGTTAGTCAAATGGAAAGTAAATGTTACCTACAGTTAAAGCATAACCCTTAAAGCTGACTTATTATTATTAGCAGAATTTTATTCACCTCTGAATAACAGGGTCAAAAGAGAAGCCTGCTGTGAGAGGGCCAAGCGCATGACCGGGTCCGCACAAAGAACTTTCCTGAAGAGTGTGAGGCTTGGCAGAATCAAACATTCTATGAGCTGGCCAGGAGGGAAAACACAGTTATTGTACAATCATCAGTTCTAAGGGGAAACAAAATAAACTATAATAGTAACTTTTTCTAAATGTTATGGTTTTTTATCAAAATTGTGTAAAACAAAAATGCAAATTAAGAATTATTTTCCGCTGAAAATAAGCTTTGTATATACTTCTGCTTACATATCCTAAAAAATCTAAGATTAGTTTTCCTTTAGAGAGACCCTACTCTTAGAAATAAAAAAATAAACAATGTACTTGGTATTAATCAGGTTTTAATCTCCAAGCACTTACCTAAATTCAGCTGAATTCAGTTTCAGATCTGATTAATAAAAATACCAGTATGTAAAAATGTCTAGGTACACTATTAATCTTACCTCACCATCCTGACCTACACATTCATTTAGATACTCAATTATCGTGTCAACTAAGTGTAACTTTTTCACCACAGCATGCATTTTAATATCTGTTGACAAAAAAAAAAACAAAAAACAGAAGTCACTTAAAGAATATTTTCTGAAGTTTTAAAATTTCAGAGCAGATATTCACAACTCAAAAAGTTTTAAGTAGTTACATCCGGTGTTGAAATTAGAGAAGAAACTTTAAACTTTTACTTTATACACATCTAAACTATCGGAAAACTTTTAAGTAACAAGCACATCTTAATTATTTCTACAATGTAAAACACAAAAGCTATTTAAAAAAGAATAATTAAATCAACTGGTTCAGACCCTGAAAACTACTAAAATTTTAAGTATATAAATGAATCCTTTTATTTGTACATAAGTTATTTTCTTTATATTGTTTCATCGACAATTCTTTTCTTTTCCAAATCCATCACCTCAAAATGTTTAAAATTCTCTACAAGTAATGTTAATAGCTTGCAACGTGGTCATTTTTCTATTAACAGAAACTCAGATCTCAGGGGCAGCTGGCTGGCTCAGGTAGTAGAGCATGTGACTCTTGATCTTGGGGTTGTAAGTTTGAGCCACACACTGAGCGCTGAGCTTATACACATACATACATGCATACATAAATACATACATTAAAAAAAGTTTAGATTTCTAACCTCAAAACTGTCAATAGCAAATATGAAAGTAAAGGATTATAACATACTCTATATTTTCTGAAAAGTATGAGCTTTTAAAGTAAGCATATATGTGTGACTGTGTGTGTGTGTGTTTATTCACTGTTACGGACTGTTTATGTTCCCCCAAAATTGATATGGGGAAACCTAATCTCCAGTGAGATCAGGAGGTGGAGCCTTTAAAAAGCAATTAGGTCATGATGGTGGAGCCCTGAAGAATGGGATTAGTGTCCTTATAAAAGAGGCCTCGGGCAGCCCTGGTAGCCCAGTGGTGTAGCACTGCCTTCAGTCCAGGGCCTGATCCTGGAGACCCGGATCAAGTCCCGTATTCGGGCTCCCTGCATGGAGCCTGCTTCTCCCTCTGCCTGTGTCTCTGCCTCTCTTTCTCTCTCTGTGTGTCTCTCATGAATAAATAAAATCTTTAAAAAAAAAAAAAAAAAAAGAGGCCTCTTCTCCCTATGAGAATACACATACACAGAAAAGATGGCTATCTATGAACCAAGAAGCAGGAAGCAGGCTCTCACTCGACACTGAATCTGTGGGCACCTTGATCTTGGACTTCTAGCCTCCAAACCATAAGAAGTAAATTTCTGTTTTTATAAGCTATACAGTCTGGGGTATTCTAGTAGTGCCACCCAAATATAGTAAGACATATGTGCATACATACACACACACACACACACACACACACTAGAGATATTACTAGCAATAACATCTCTAGGTGCTTATAGACCAGTCACAAGTATTTAATATCTCACAATTTTCTTAACTTATTCTCTCCTATAACTCTCCATATATATATATATATATATATATACACACACACACACACACACACACACACAATGAAAAAAACATACCAATACACATACTGATACTAAATTAGTAGCTATGACTAGAACTACCTTTGGTTGCCAGTTTGAAAAAAAAAAAAAAAAGTTTCCACTACCTGCCAACAAGTGTACACCAAAATTACAAGCTTTATTTTTGTAATGTTAACAATACTAGAAGAATACTCCCTAAAAGCGTTTTATGATCTTCTTAGACAAAGCTATCCACATTTTCTAGAGCCTTATTTTCTGAGTTTGTATCATTATTAAAGCCACAAATATGTTGGATATGCTTTTTCACATTACTCTTCTCATTTCAGATTCCACTAATGTCAGAAAGGAACATTAAGTACATCCCATGTTCCAAGTTAGAATCTTTTCATGTAAGTGCAAAATTATCATTTCTCTCAAACATTAAAGATAAGTTACATACAGCACACATGGGGAAAAATAAAAAAACTAATCCAAGGAATGGAAGCCTATGGAATAACAACACTACAAATAAAGTTAACAATCTATTTTACTTGTTGTTGCTTTTTAAATAAACCTTTAAAAAAAATACATGGTTAAAATGCACTATTTTTATTTTATCTACCCACAAAGTAGTGTTTGATTGATTTATCTACCCAAGACAACAAACAAAACATCATGTATTATGTAAATTAAGAAAGAACATCCAATTCACTGTTAGAATTCTATCAATATTCTAGATAATTCTATCAAATGATATTCTACAGGTTAAATAATGGTAATCTCGGCCAAGAGGGGTCAGCAAACTTTTTCTGAAAAGAACTAGATAGAAAATACAGCAGATTTGGCTGGTAAAAATTGCCTTTGACACATATTCTTTATGTTTCTTTTTTTAAATAATTATTTAAAAATGTTAAAACCAGGGCACCTGGGTGGCTCAGTTAATTGGCTAAGCATCTGCCTTTGGCTCAGGTCATGATCCCAGGATCTGGGAATAGAGCCCTGCATCTGTCTGTATGCTCAGTGGGGAGTCTGCTTCTCCCTCTCTCTCTGCCCCGCCACCCCACTTGTACTCTTCCTCTCTCAAATAAATAAATAAAAAGTCTTAAAAAAATAAAAATGTTAAAACCATTCTTAAGGGCCACAAAAAACAAAACAAACCAGGGATAGCCTGTATCTGGCCCCTAAAACTGCAATTTGCAACCCTCAATACCACTGCACATAGCTATCTAAAATTCAATTATCAGCAGTACAGCAATCATTTTCCTTAAGAGACATTACCTTGCATAATCACAGCTAACTGTTCTGCGGCTGACTTTCTCAAAACAAGATCAATATCATCTGAGGTAAAGATTTTATAAACCTTTTCAACAGTCTCCAACTGAAAACCGGAAAGAAAAAAAAAAAAGAAATTGTTTTCATCTACTTCCAATTGTCCAATAAAATTTTATGATTCATACCATACAAAAGCTCCAAAGCCCACTTACTTAAGTGATATATATACATGCAAATTTACAGCAATAATGTGCTATATCAGGGAAAACTTAGAATCTAAAACAAAGAGCCTTTCTTTTTAAGGTACATTTCTGCCAGGAAGTCATTCATAACCCATTAGCACCTTAAGAACTTAACGGAAAACATCTAAGCCGTATAACGTCTCTGCAGGTAGTAACTTGAGAATAGAGACACCAGAAGTGTGACTCCAGATTTGTCCATGGCCTCCAGAAGACACGAGTCAGAATTCCCTGACCTCTGACTCTCTTCCCTTCTAGAGGCCTTCAAGCCCATGGCTATCTAGGACTTGCTGCCCAGCACTCCAACACAGCCACTCCCACTCCCTGTCACTTCATTCCATGGCAGGGTCTGAGATGGCAAACCTAATAGTGAAGGGGAAATAGAAAAGGGCAGACACTCCTTTACCCCGCCTACTGCTATCTTCTGGCCCTAACACGGACTCCCAAAGACAGTGCTAGGACCCCATATTCCCCATCTTCCTCCACATCACACATGGGCACAGGAACAACTAGCAGTGGTCAGCACTCAGGGAGTCCCCAGCAGGACCTGAGTGTAGTCAGGGGAAGGTTCTCCAATCCTGCTGCTAGGGCTATCACATGGCCCTGAACACTCAGGTTAGAAGAACACTGAATGTGCTTCCCCATTTAAAAAATCCGTCGTATCACCTGGGGCCGTCTGGTCTAAACTTCAGTGAAAACTGACAGACTGTAGACTTGAAGTCTCAGTAGAAGCTATAAAGCATAGGAATAAATCAATAAAGATAATAAATAGCTTTATCTAATCCTGCATTGGCCCAAGATGATTTGGGTACCGTCCCTAAAGATAAAGCAAATGGATGCTAAGACTAAAGATAAGCAAATGGATGCTAAGCTCTGGAGGTATATATAAGGAGACAAAGATATAGAAAAGAGATTAACAACAAAATCCCAGAACCACCATAACATTTAAGAGAAACCACCTTTGCCACCTATATTATTTTTTGCCTTTCATAATACAGAGGCTGATAACTTCTGTCTTAGAAACTTTCTCCTTTTTCCTCATAGGCTATTTCCAACATAAGAACAAGTGAATTTCCAATTGTTTTTATGCCAGTAACAAATACTTGTTTTTAAGAGTCACCACAGAATTTCTTTCCACTACATTAACCTTATGTTGTGAAGATGCTTTTCAATTAATTTGCATTTCCAGTGTATACATTAAATGAAAGGGATATAATGCCTGGCATACAGTAGGCACCCAAGAAATACTTATTAAATAAATAAATGTATCCAGAAGCTAGACAAAGCCAGAACACAATTTCAAATTAGCCATGAATAATCACACTAGAAGCTAGAACTTCTCTTCCTCTCAGATGCATATACAAACTGAAGAATGTAACATAAAATAGGTGATATACAAATGCATCAAGTTACCATGAAATGATAAACCCAAAAGTTATACTCACCCTAATAATCAGTTCTCTTCTGTCATCCAACGTGAGTTCAATAGGTTTTTTCACAATAAATAAATTAGTAACTCTGGAGAGAATTCTGGCATCTATTAAAGGACGCTTTGTGTCAGCCCCTTCTTCCCTTGTGAGATGACATGCTAAAAGCTTTAATGCTAGTGAACGGACCCTAAAGAAACAAAGTGTTTCAGTCAACATTTTTTAATATACAAATATAGACATATTTTAAAAGCCTATAATCACAAAGCATTATTGTATATTAACACAATATATCAACACTATATTTAAAATATAGACATTTTAAAAGCCTATAATCACAAAGCATTATCGTAAATCAACATGATAATTGCCATGCTTATACTGACAACAAAGGTACTTTATTTTTCTATTAAAATAGTGTATAACTACAATTATTCTTTCAATTTTATATTTATAAATAAATATCAGAAATAAGGAATAATCAATAGTTATAAATGAAGAGACTGACTCACTGAGACTATGAACTTCATAGTCTGTGGTCAGTATCACAGTCAATGGCAATAAATTAACACAATCTGCAAATTACATCCATAACTCTTGACTCAAAGTCTAGTGATCTAATTCAAAATCAAAAATTATCATGGACTCACAAACAGGGCACAAACTAACATTAGGTCAAACCTCCAGGAGTGTAATCACATTAATAACTAAAATGTAATGTCACAACATATAAGAACGTTCTTATATTAAGGGTCAAACAGAGTCTTCTCAAATAAGAAAATGCAAATACTTGTGATTCCCATCAAAATTCTATTTTATCTGGAATGGATTAGGATTAAGGTCAGTTGAGTGAGAAGTAGGAGATTACAAGGAAAGATTAAATATTGCATGCCATTAGACAATGAAATGGAAAAACAAAAAACCACCAAGTGGACAAAGGGCCTTAGAGTTGGGAGACAGTGAGACAACTAGGTATGTATCACTACTCTGACAGGTTCTTAAACTATAAAAAAACTAGGAATATTTTAAGTGATAATACAAGTTCCAGGTTTAAGTATTACTTACAAGATGACAGTTAAAAGCTGTGTACTCAGGAAGTCCTCCCTACCACAGCCAAGACTGGGTCACTTGCTCTGTGTGGTCCTGTCACCCTGAAGTCCCAGTAGCACAACACTGATCTTGCTCTACTATAATTAATAATAAAGGATAACTGGTAAAATTTCTCCTCCCAATTCCATGCCTAATTCTATATGGGCAGTGCCATGCCCACGCTGAGTGCTGTTATGTTCCCACAGCCTACTGTGGCTCTGAGGCACACAGATGACATCCAGTAAGTACTTGCCAAGTCTAACAGAAATTTACAGTGATTTTAGTAATAGATATCATTCTTCAGAGTACTGATATTTACTCCAAGATGGAGTGAGAAGTCAGACAAACTTACTCCTTCTACCTATTCTAGTTAGAATAGCTAGACACCTACATAAAGCTTTTCCTTTGCTCCTTTCATTCTAAGCCAAGGCTATACTAAACTCTGGGGCTGTAGCCCCCAGAAAGATGGCCAGAGTAGAGTATGTAAAGCATACATTTATGCATCTCCTATATAAATTCAGCACTTCTTTAGCTTTAGCATGAGGCAACAGAGTCCCGTTATTCCCACCATTTATTTCCTTCAAAAAAATGTTGTGAGCATATTTTTTGTCTTTGTTTACCTGGAGACTGTGAACAGGAAATGCACTTCTATTATATAACATCACCAAATCTGGGGGTGAAGAGTACTACGCTAGCACATTAATAGACACAGCCCCACCGTATGGAGGCCACTCCTGAGATGCAGACATTTTAACTCCACCTACCCCTGCTTCCTGCATCACTTTACTCTCTATCAAACTTTACTCTCTACACTACAGCTATAGTCTCTTCTCTTGGGTCTTCTTCCTCTCCATTCTCTTAATGTTTTAGATTATTTCCACCTACTTCCTTATTTTTCAGTCTGATCATGTATTTATAAATAAGCCACTGTATCATCCTGATGTAAGGTTTGAGTAAAGCAAAGCTATTCATTGTCAAAAGGACATCTGTTCCTCCTAGCCTTTGCAACCGATTCTTGTTCTTCAACACTGCTTACTCATCGTGACTCTAAGCTTTCCTCTTCCCAGGGAAGGAAAATCTAACAACTGTTACCTAAAGAGAGCAGAGAAGATCCATGTCGCAATGATAGAGAGGTAAAAAAAAAAGCAATATATTTTTCTTCTTTTCTTTTAGTTTAAATGATACACTAGTGGTCAAGAAAAGAACACTTTTCTAATTTTCCAAATAAGAGAACAAACTAAATAGATTAAAATTCCTACTTACTCCGGTATATGGTCAGCTGGTCCATTACACTTTTATGAACATTTAATTTTCAGAATAAATGTTTAGAAAAGGAGGCTAACAATTTCTAAAGAGGGAAGACCCACTCAATTCATACCCATGGCTCTATAACCTGCCCACAGCACCAGCGAACACCACCGAAGGCATGAAGGCTGGCCGCCAATGAAGGTTTCAGGAAAGCACCCTCAGATTCATCCTCATGTCTGTTCAGCTTCACACACTGGTCTCCTCTCTGCCTAACAATAAAGAGTCATTTTCTCTTACCTTCTTTAGTTCTACCCTACTTAAGAATGACAGAATTACTATACCTCCTTGGAATGCTCCCATTAATCTTGAACATGGAGAAGAACAGATCCTGCTGTACTTACAATGGCTTCCTGACAAACAGGAGCCGCAGCATGGACTTCAGTCGGGTGGTACAGGGGAGAGCCCCTTCGCCCGCCTCAGGATTCCCTTTCGTCAGAAGGAGAATGGAGTTACCCAAAGGATCTTCTGTGTCAGCATAGCCCTAAAAGATTCCAGAAAAAGAGAAATTACTTTGTTTATACATATTGCTGAACTCTTTAACTTGAAAATAAGAATTCCTAAATTTCTTTCAATTCAGGTGAATAGTCACTTGTCAAAATATCCTATGTGAGGTAAGAATCCTACATACATAAAGTTGTATTAAAAAAATAATATTGGACTTCAGAAAAATATGCCAACTCTCTTGATGCTTGCTAATTTTTTCCATTTTCCAAAATTCTGGTAGTGGCACCTCCCCTAAATGAGGTGCTCACAGATCTTCAGAACTGTGGCCACATGACAGAGAGGGAAGCAGGGCAGTGCCCTGAACTCCCCTCACTCCTCCTTATCACCAAGAATCACGGCTGGAAAAGCCTGTTTCCCAGAACTTGTTAATCAAAGTAGCACTCTGATCACATACATCCATGGATGGAATTCACAAGGCAGCTTAGTTACATAACACCTGCTTAAAAAGCACTGTTAGCTTTTCCTAAATGCCTTTATATAAGGCTGAGTTCTATTTTTCATAGTCAGTGCCAAATGCCTGCACCCCACTTCTTAACCTCCCACCCAGATCCATAAAGTGCAGACAAATTAGCTCTCCTGGTTTAACCTTCTGCCAGAAACAAGACAGCCACCCACTCCCTGCCCCCTTATCCACAGAAACTTCTCGGCTTCTCCTCATTTCTCTCACATGACAGCTCTGCTGTCTGCATGTGTTTCAATCAATCACACTCACCCAAGATAAATGGTATGGGAAATGGGGACTCGCCCAGCATACCTGCAGCACAGGAATGACAGGACAGAGAGACTCAATAAACTTGTTCCAGGTCACTGCTGTCATCATCAATCGTCCCTGCAGCAGATACAGCAAAATGGCCTTGGCAGCAGCATTCACCTGTTCAACAACATGGATCACACAATCCAACAAAGTGAGGCTCCTGTTAAAGTCACCTATGTATCTGTAACATTGTCTAAAATCTGGAAAAGTGCTCTAACCAACAACTCTTTCTTCAAATGCTCGTATTCCATAGCTTCATCTTACATTCTGTTCTCAGCTAGTCTTCCTCCCTAATCATTCCTTTTTTCTAACCTTTAAGCTGTAATTTTTCATTAAATAAAAATTTCCTTGATGAAGTAACCTGATTTCTATAATACTGTAGAATTCATGTCCTACATGAAAAACATAACAACTTCCTCTGAATTCTTGGAGAACAAGTATGTGCTCTTATCTTGATTCTCACATTTTCCTTAACATTCCTTTTTATGTAAATAACATGTCAACTGAAACCATAAATCCAAAGCAAGTTTCTTTTTAGCTTCTCATCATACGATCTAGTTATATTAGAATAGTATCTTGATTTAACTGAGTATCTAATAATTACACTTGTCTTTTGCATTTACTCTTAGCATGCCATACCTCATTTTTGGGCTCTTGAATGCCAAATGCAGAGATTTCATACAGAACTTTCGGGTGAAGTAGAAAATGAATTCCGTTACAAAGTGAAGACACAGGTTTAGTGACGTTATAGACACCTAAACATTCCTGTAAAACAGTTTTTAAAAATTATTGATGCTGATTTTTCCAAAGGATTCCTCTTTCTTCTGTTTACAATTCAATTCCAATTTAACTTTCCACTTCACTGAAACTTTTCTTTTACCTGGTAGAGGATGAAAAACATTTCTCTTACCTCTGAGTTTACATGACATATGTGTTATGTTTCTTTCTGCCAACAAGTGGAGTTTTGATAAATTAAATAACCAAAATTCTGAGACAATCATAATCTCTTGAAGTTATTCATAATGATAGGTATTAAAAAATAACATTTAATAAACCTATCCTAGGGTGTTTACATTTTGCTTACTGAGGTTTGAGAAAGATAATGATAATGGTTGCACAATAGTGTCAACGTACTTAATGACTCTTAACTGTACACTTAAAAATGACTAAATTGAAAATTTTGTGTTACTTGTATTTTACCACATTTTTAAAAGCAAATCAGAAATAGATGAGGAAAGAACTAGTGTACTGAATGGCTGCACTGAGGAATTCCATCCAAACAAATAAAGATACAGAAAATGTGAAAGAGCACTTAAAAGACACAAAGGATAAAATAAGAAGGCCTAACAGATCTCTACTCAGAGGGAACAGCAAGGATAAGAGAAACAGTAGTGAATAAGAATTATCCAAAAATGAAGGTAGACAGGATTCTTTCGGCTGAAGAGTAATAAACAAGATAAATAAAAAATGTACACAAAGACCCTGTAGTGAAACTGCAGAACACAGTGACAAGGACTTTCCTGTCTTAAAAGCAACTGGAGAAAAAAATTCAAGGAAATTATAATCTAACTGCTAGCAGAATTTTCCAACAATGATAGAAGCCTAAAAACAACAAACCACCTTTGGCAGAGTACTAAAGGGAAATCGCAGCAGACCTCAAGTTCTACATCCACATCCTGCTCAACTATCATTCAGGAGGAAAGTAAAATGAAGGCACTTTCAGATACATGTACTATTAGCTACAGACTGTCAATGAAAATACTGACGAACTTATTTCAGCAAAAAGGAGACTGAACCTAAATTTCTATCAATATAAAGTATTTCAAACTAAAGAGCATTAATGAATGAACCAGTAGGAGTCCAACTATTAAATGAAAGGCCTAAGGCAGAAAAAACATACGTATGGTATGAAATTATATACTTTTTTAAGCAGAAAAAACAATGTATATATTATATATAAAGACATACATAAAAAAAGACATACATATATAATAAAAATATTTAAAGCACATAGATGGAAAGGACAAACATCAACTTTATAAAAGTGGTTGTCCTGGTGGATGGAGGAAGTGGGAAAAAGGAAGAAGCTTCAGTTACAACTAATATTTTTATTTCTGGGGATAAAAAGAGGGTCAGAAGTAAAACTGGAAAAATGTAAACATTTGTTATATCTGGTTAGCATTTACAAGAAAGTTAAATAGAAGAGTACACAGAAACATATTTTTAGTACTGTCCTATGTACAATGTTCTTTTTAACATTTAAAGTTAATATCTTATATACTATTCTACACTGAAATATTTTATAACTTAAAAAGAGAGAAACATATTTTCTTCAAAAGAAAAATATTACTAAGAAAACAGATCTGACACTGTAAAATTTAAGGCTAATAATCTAAAACTTTTCCTGAGCATAGAAATGACTTTTGTTTTTTTAAGATTTTATTAGGGAGGGGAGGGAAGAGGGGGAAGTAGACTGACTCCCTGTTGATCAGGGAGCCCAAAGTGGGGCTCGATCCCAAGACCCTGAGATCATGACCTGAGCAGAAGGCAGACGCTTAACCAACTGAGCCACCCAGGCGCCCCAGAAATGACTTTTGAATACATGGCAGAAATTAACATTTTCTTATAGTGCTTCTATCATTAAATAACACAACACAAATATAATTCTTAATAAAACTTCTAGTAAGGCAATTTAATAGCTAGACTTGCTACTTAAGGGAATTAACAGCAAAAATTTCTTAAAGTTCACTAATAATTATCATTTACTTTTATGGTAATAATTCTTATAGCTCATGTAAAATATCAACTAATTTTAGAGTTTTGATAAGAGAATCCAGTTGGTAGAGCTGGTTCAGTTGGTAGAGCATGAATCCTTGTTCTCAGGGTCAGGAGTTCAAGCCCCATGCTGGGTATGAAACCTACTTGAAAAATAAAATAAAATGCTATTTAAATAAATTAACTAATTTAATTTACTTTAATTAAATAAGAGCATCCACTATTAGCTCTCCCCCAAACAAACAAACAAAAAGAAAACAAAAACCCACCTTAGTAATTTCCAGACAGCAGTTATAAGTTTCAATTTTCACTTGCAGTAATGGGTGAGATAACATGCGCAGAAACACCTTCTGACTTTCTCCTTGAAGTAATGGACTGGCCTGCGCAGATTTGCAGCTGGTAAGAAGGTAAAACATCCAAGGCATCTAAGTTAAGTGAGTTACTAAAGAAACTTAGGAGCATAGTGGAAGGGGTTTCTTCCTACTCTAATTCCTCCAACTGGGATCTTACTTACTAATCCACTATTAATATTTACCCCAAGCACTTGTCTCAATGGAAAAAATATGCTCCTAAAAAGTACAAAACAAGTCTTTAAAAATCCCTATTTGGAATGCAAACAGATACAGCCATTATGGAAAACAGAATGGTGTTTCCTCAAAATAAAAACTACCATATGATCCAGCAATCCCACTTCTGGTTATAAAGTACCCTCCCGTGTTCATCCCAGTATTATTCACACTAGTGAATACAGCTGACCTTTGAACAACACAGGGTTAGGGGCAGTGACCTCCACACAGTTAAAAATCCATGTATAACTTTTGGTGCCCCAAAAAGTTAACTACTAATAGCCTACTGTTGACCAGAAGCCCTCCCACTAACATACATAGACGATTAACATATAATTTGTATATTATATGCATTACACATACATTGTATTCGTACAATAAAGCTAGAGGGGAAAAAGTTTTAAAAATGATAAGAAAATACATTTACAATACTGTAT